>NC_133337.1:23639300-23809660 GCF_030506205.2 Paramisgurnus dabryanus
GTACTACAGTATAAGGCATAGTAGCGCAACTCTCTCTAAAGTTTACACATCAAGAGTTCTGATCCGTCCCACAGCAGCACTACACATCTCTGCTGTGCTGCAACTGTGATTATACTGTAGCCTATGTCAGCATTACATTCTCATCCCATCTCACCAACAGTTTAATACTTACTCGCACATCCAAACAGTCAGAGAAGTGCCTCATCTTCTTTCCAATCGCATGAACGTTGTGAAACAGCAGCCGCATCCTCTCAATGAATCACTCAATTTGCATCGGTAAAATGCGCAGGTTGATAAGAAATGAGCGGGTGCCGGTTACGAGTCATCCAAAAATATTTTACTGATATTCAGGCCGCGGTCAGTCGGTCGAGTTTAAAAACTATTTTGAACAATTGCGGGCGGGGCGGGTTAGTTGAAAATGTCGGTCGGGAGTGGGTTGTTTATACAATGACCCGCGCATCACTGATTCGCATTGCCTACCCGCCAATGTGGCTGGTAGATTGACAGTGTTACCCGTCAATTGCAAAATCCACCCGCATTTGGCGCGTGGTCGGGTGTTAATTTCATGCCCTGAGCGTGTGTATCAGTTTTCATTTTAACAAAATATGATAATACTGATAACCGTGATAACTTTGGTGACTATAATCATGAAATGAAATTTTCATACCGTCACATCCCTACGACACTGATAAGTTTGACTCTCTAGGTCAGAGGTCTCCAACCTTTTTATAAACAAGAGCCACCACAATGGATAAAACAATCTGGAGTGTTACTGTTTTGATAAAGTCTACTGCTTTACTTGTTGATTTGATTTTACTTTTAAAATTCAGGCTATAAATAGAATGTGCAACTAAAACACATCTAGTAAAATATGTCAATATTTATGAGCTGATTTAATTACTTTCAAACTATTGGTTGGTATATCGGCTAACAAACAGCTAGTTTATTAACTGTCAAGAAAGATTCTGAGCAGTAGGCCTATAGTATAAAGTTAATCTTCGTATAACATACATAAATACCTGAGATCTGTACAAAATATATTTCATCATTAAATGTTGAACTGTTAAATGGATCCAATGTATGTTCAGTAAAATTGATTGAAAAAGCAATATTATACCACAGGGCTGTTGAATGCTTTATTCTGATTGGTTGAGAAGGGTGTTGATTATTTTTTTATAAGCGCACACCTGAGCTGTTCAATATCTTAAAATGACCACCAGGGTAATGTTTGTGTTAACCGAATAATTGACTCTGGTCCTTTGAATTATTTGATAATAAATAATGCACACCTGTGGTATAACTCTGCTTCACGTCGTGCCACATTACCACCTTGGGTCTGCATTATTTTCAAAAAATTCAAAAGACAAGAGTAATTTATTCTTACATACCTCAATGCAAGTTTTATTCTGCTTGGTTTAGGTATGATCGAAATGACAAAGGTGCAAATTCTTGGGGAGGTAACAAATATTGAAATTGACTAGTTGTTTGTTAAAATCTGTGCGTCCTCACATAAGAGGAAGTGATTGTGTAAGTTTTCAGCTGTAGAAGAAGTGAAAGTTTCATGAACATCATCAGGACTTGGACTAAGGGTTTGTTGTGTGAGTGATGTGTTTCTCTGTGGCTCATGATCAACAGCATCTGTTCAGAGATCAGAGGAAAACTAACTTTACGTCATGTTTGGCCTCATCATTGTTTCTTATGAAAGGTGTTGTAGTTAATTTCCAAACCAGGTTGACCTTTCACATGTCTAGTGAGTTAGTAAATCTGTCTGGAGTCATCAGAATAATCCAGCATCTTCCTCTTTGCCATTGTGGATGTGAAAGTCGTGATCAATCCTGTGTGTTTTATTGAAAATCATAGAAATGAAATGTCAAGAGATTATTTTCACTGCTGACAATGTAAATTCATCCTCATGTCAAACCTTTAAAGAATCTTCACCAACAACTTTTCACATAAACACAGTGAGTTAATATGTTTCTCATACAAACACCTACAGCTTCTCATAAAGAGACTTCAGAAATATTCATAATAATAATAATAATAATCATCATCATAATAATAATGTTACTGTACCTGTATGGAAATAAATTCTTCACAAATGATTTTGTTTTATGGTCCAGAATACTGAAAAGAACAGCATCACTGTTTCCAAACGACATTGTTAATCATGGAAAAATAATTGCACAAGTTTATTTTTGGATGAAGCGTTTCTCAGTTGTATGAAATGAGTCGAGTGGTTTGTCATTTCTTTATACGGCCTCAACTTTACAAACAAAAACAAGGGAAATATCTGATCCTCACTGCCTGGTTTATGTTACTTTTTAACTATAAAAATATACAAAATACTATAAAAAATACAGCAGGTGTGCCTTTAGATGATAAATGTAAATGATGCATTTGCTATATCATGATTAAAGTTTTTGAAAATATATATGTGTGTATATTTTACAATGTGCGTGTATATTTAAACCGTAAGAGGTTTGTTAACATGTGACAAACCGTGTTAAGGTTTAGTATTGTGTGACATTATTATGATATAAATAAAAACATAATCATTAAATAAATAGTAAAAAAAGATGTAGAGCACACTTGTTTTTATTGGTCAAATTTAGTTAGTGAATATAAAAAAGTGAGCTGTAATGTCTGTATGATGTTGAAGTGAATTTTGTTGATGTTATCAGTGAAGATGATTTTACACTAAAAGCAGATCATTCAGTGTTTTTAATAAATCAACAGATTATTATTGTTTAGGTTGTCCTTCATTGAGATGTTTGTTTGTTTGTTTAGGTTGCTTTAAGGATGATCGTATAGTTTTCTGGACGTGGATGTTCTCCGTATACTTCATGGAGAAATTGTCTCCTCGTCAGGATGATATGCTCTTCTATGTGAGACGCAAGCTCGCGTATGTCAGTGAAGACAACACTGAAGGGAAGAAGGTGAGATGAAGTCATTAAAAGCCATTCAAAAATGAGAGGAAAATATCAAATAATGTCACAGGAAGTTGTTTTGAGATCTTCTGTGTGTTACAACCCATTTCAAGGAAGCAACAAAACACAAAGGTGCACGTTCAAAATATAATTTATTTAATAAAGGGGTTTAAATGTAATCAAATTAAACATAAACATACACCTAACTTAACAGAAAAATCAACTTAAATATAAAGAAGCACAACAAAACAAAAGGTCCAGCCAGACTCAAAACCAAGCCAAATGAGAATGAGCCCTGGTGTGAGGATCCAGATCTCTTAAGTAGCCAACGGAAATTGGAAACAGGTGGATCCAATTAACCTAGAGAGAAAAAGTAAACAGAACAAAAACTACCTCGTAACACCTCCCCCCTTAAAAGGAAGAGGCAAAAAGACTCTACCATATCTTATACAATATTACAATAACCTTTAAGAGTAAGCATTAAGTCTCTTTTTCCACATACACAATCCAGTTGTCATACACCTCCTTGGCTTAAAAACCAGCAACTTCCCGGCGCCTAGGAAAAGCATTATTTAAGGAAACAAACCAATAAATGTATAGATCATGTTTAAAAGGGGGTTAAGACTTCAGACCCCAAGAGACTTCATTCATCACATGGAGCACGTGACAGTGCGTCAGCAATTACGTTATCCCTGCCTTTAATATGATTAATTTCCAAGGCATAAGGCTGCAAAAATAGGGACCATCTAATAAGACGCTGGTTTGGATTCTGCAGAGAAAGAAGAAATGTCAGGGGATTATGGTCAGTATAAACCACTATTGGCATAGTCCCAACAGACAAATACACCTCAAAGTGCTGTAAAGCCCAAATCAAAGCAAGAGCCTCTTTCTCAATAGTAGAGTAATTGGTCTGATACACGTTAAACTTCCGTGAGAAATAACTAATAGTGCGATTAATTCCACCTTCATCAGCTTGCAACAGAACAGCACCTGCTCCCACCTGACTGGCATCCACCTGAAGCTTGAATGGCTTTTCCAGTCGGGGGGCTGTCAAAACAGGAGATGATGTGAGCAATCGCTTTACATTCTCAAACGCATGTTCACACTTGGCAGTCCAGACAAATTTAGCTTTTGCTTTTAACAAATCAGTCAAAGGGGCAACAACAGAAGAAAAATTAGGGCAAAAACTCCTGTAATACCCCGCCATTCCCAAAAATCTCATTAGTTCACGTTTTGTTTGGGGAGGGGGAAAGTTGTTAATAGCTATTACTTTAGCACCCACTGGTCGCACCTTTCCCATACCTACCACCTTACCTAAGTAGGTCACAGTTGCTCTGGCAAACTCACATTTGGCCAGATTAACTGTGAGATTGGCAGCAGACAATCTCTCAAACAGGGCTCGGATACGGTGTAGGTGTTGCTCCCATGTATCACTAAAGACAACAATGTCATCAAGGTACACTGCAAATCCCTCCAAACCAGCTGTCACTCTATTCATTAAACGCTGAAATGTAGCGGGGGCATTTCGAAGGCCAAAACTCATAACGGAATAGGAAAATAGTCCAAAAGGTGTTATAAAAGATGAAATATCTTGAGCACGTGTGGTCAGAGGCACCTGCCAGTATCCTTTAAGCAAATCAAATTTACTTACAAAATTAGCAGACCCCACTTGATCTACACAATCTTCAATTCTGGGCAAAGGGTACGAGTCAGGTTTAGTTAAAGCATTCACACGTCTGTAATCTGTGCAAAAACGTTGAGTACCATCGGGTTTTCCTACTAGCAAGCATGGAGAAGCCCAATCTGAAAAGGAAGGTTTGGCTATATTATTATCAAGCATGTATTTTACTTCAGACTCCAACTTCTGACGTTTATCTAAAGATACTCGATAGAAACGTTGACGAGTTGGCTTAGCATCTCCTACATTAATATCATGTTCAATAAGATTGGTACGAGAGGGGATATCTGAAAAAAGAGCAGAAAATTCAGTTATCAGAGAAGTTAATTCAAAACATTGCTCAACAGATAAATGTGCTAACAATCCTTCTAGATTTTCCATAGTTTCAGAGTTCTTCAGACGAGGTTGTAGAATTACATCATCAGGTGCTCTCACATCCTGTCCTTGTTCACCTGAAGGTGTCACACTAGCAACTGCAACTGGAGAACACGTTAATTTAGAAGTAACAGTGCGATCATAGAAAGATTTCAACAAATTCAAATGACACAACTGAGTGGACTTCCTACGGTCAGGAGTGGAAAGCACATAATTTTGATCAGACAATCGTCTAAGTACAGTGTAAGGACCTGAAAATTTTGCACAGAAAGAAGATCTAGGTAAAGGAAGTAAGGCTAACACCTGGTCTCCTGCACTAAACATGCGAACCTCTGACTTGCGGTCAAACCAACATTTCATCTTTCTCTGAGCTTTTTCCAGGTTTTCCTTTGCAAATTCTCCAGCCAAAATTAAACGTCGACGAAAACCCTGCACATATTGAATCAAACTCTGTGGTGGCTCCGGTGGCAAAACACCATCACACAATACTGCCAATGGTCCTCGTACACTGTGTCCAAAAACTAACTGATTAGGGCTTAGCCCCAAACTCTCCTGAATAACCTCACGAGCAGCCAGCAACATCCATGGCAACCCTTCCTCCCAATCACCCTTAAGCTCAGTACAATATGCCCTCAATAGAGACTTTAAAGTCTGATGGAAACGCTCTAAAGCGCCTTGACTTTCAGCATGGTATGCACTTGACCTGTTGTGTTTGATGCCAAGCTGTCTCAACACTTCCTGAAACATATTAGACGTAAAATTTGTACCCTGATCACTCTGAACAATTTTTGGAATTCCAAAAATAGATATAAACTGGGTCAAAGCTTTAACAACAGACCGTGTTGTAAGGGAACGCATGGGATAGGCTGCAGGATATCTAGTACTTTGACACATCACAGTCAAAAGATAAGCATTACCAGATTTTGAAGGTGGTAGTGGCCCCACACAATCCACTAATAGATGTTGAAAAGGGTGTTCCATAACAGGTATGGGATATAAAGGTACAGGTTTCAGAACTTGATTGGGTTTACCAGTTAACTGGCATGTTTGACAAGTCTTTATATACTGTCTTACATCACTCTTTATACGAGGCCAGTAAAAATACTGCAGCAATTGCTGGTAGGTCTTATTAACTCCAAAATGACCTGACACTCCTCCATGAACTGACTCCAAAACAGTGTCTCGCAAAAAGGCAGGCACTACAATTTGTATCATGGGTTCACCCAGACCTTGCTCACCACTAGAGGTCCACTTCCGCAATAGTACATCATTCTCAATAAAGTACCCATTTGTGGAACTTTCTGCTTCCTCTGAAGACAACACTGCATCAAACAAAGACCTCAGCGATGGGTCCTCCTTTTGAGTGGACACCCAAACCTGCTGGGAGACAGAAGGTAAAGCAAGAAGACCAGGCACCATTCTCTTAGATGTTGAATAATCCTTAGAATCAGACAGTTCTATTCCATCAGCATTCTGTTTGCTCATTGCACGTGTAAGGGCACATGACACAAATACATCTGGATACTGCTGAGAAATATCATTATCACCAAAAGGAACAGGTGAAACAGTTACCACAGGTGGCGGTGGTGGAACGTCACGCCATACACGGTCACCTGCCAGGTTATTTCCCAAAATAACTGAAACTCCCTCCACTGGCAGAGAAGGTCGAACTCCCAACACCACTGGTGCATTTACTAAATCTGATTGAAGGAACACATTATGCAAGGGAACAGAAAGTGTTTGCAGTCCAATTCCTCTTATTAACACACTATTCCCTGTATCAGATTTCTGCGAAAAAGGCAGAACAGATTCCAAGATAAATGACTCTGATGCACCAGTATCTCTCAACACCTTAACAGGGACCTGTTTATCACATCCAAGTAATGACACATAGCCATCTGTAATAAAAGCAGCATAGCCAGTGTCTTCATCATTACAAAGTATCACAGGTTTCGCCACATTCTGTAAAACATCAAGGCAACAATCAATATTAATGTCACTCTCAACAGATGAAACAGTAAGAGTAGGCTTTAGTTCAGATTTGGTACGCATCACTTTTCCTTTGAGTGCTAGACAATCCTTTTTCCAATGTCCCTTTAGATGACAATAAGCACAACGGTCATTTTTGTCAACATAATTTCTTAAATTCCTCTCTCCTTTATCAGAAGGGACATGACGGGGAACAGCACCATCTTCAGGATTATCAGTGAACTTTGACCTACCTTTCTTAAGTTCTACCTTATGATTGAGTACATACTCATCAGCAAGAACTGCAGCTTCTTCTGTAGATATAACATTACGATCGGTTAGAAAAATGGACACATGCTCAGGCAAAGTACTTTTAAATTGCTCTAACAAAAACAATTCATAAAGATTTTCATACGTATCTGTTCCTGAGGCAGAACACCAACGATCTAACTGAATTTTTAAATCTTTCACAAATTCAGAATACGTCTGCTCTGTAAGTTTCCGCATGTTCCTAAATTTCTGCCTATAGGCCTCTGGCACCAACTCATAAGCCTTTAACACAGCCTCTTTTACCTTTTGATAGCTTTGACCATCATGAGTACTTAAGGCAGAAATGGCCTTTTGTGCCTTACCAGTTAACACACACTGCAGCATTACGGTCTGCTCCTTCTCAGGCCACTTCATCATACTTGCCAAACGTTCAAATAAACTGAAAAACGTATCAACATCAGTTTCACTGAACTTGGGCAACAGTCTAATGTTATTTGCAACATCCAACCCAATTACAGAACTGGATACACCAGTCCCTGCCAACTTGCCTTCCCCAATCAACTGAAAACGCACAGCCTCAACCTCTAATTTACGAATCTCAACTTCGCGATTCAATCTTACCTTTTCTAACTCTAAAAGCATCAGTTCTTTCCTCTGCTCAAAAGAGAATGTTGAAGCCATTTCACCAACACGATCAGAACCAAACTCACTAGTATCAAGGACATTCAAGTTAATAAGAGCAGTTTTAACAATTAATGCAACACTGTCCTTCAACTTTTTATCCTTAGTATTTAACTGTATATCATATTTTGCAGCAACCACCAACAATTGTTTCTTGGTTAGCTGATCAAACAGTTCCTCACTAGGAGACTCAAAAAATAAGTCTAACTCAACCATTTACAACGAGATTCAACTGTTCTCAACTACCTGTAAACACAAATCGTGATTATTCCCCACTACTCTATTTTCCTTTTTCCCTACAATAAGTAGACCCTAATCTTCATGCCCATGCCAAGAGTTGAGTCTTTTTAAGCCCTCAAATACCGTCAATCGTATAATCTCACGGACAAACCAGTGAGACACACAAAAGCGGCAGTGCTCTCAACCCAGCAAAAAGCACAAAAATAACAAACTAAAAAAACAAACCAACGCAACGCGTTGCTAAACCTACTGGGGAAATACCACAACTGTGTTACAGATTATTGACTATTATGAATAAACTAGACATCATTCTCTACACAAAATAGAAAAACGTTCTCACAACAATTTTGGGAGGAAAGCAAAAAGTAACTTACCCAACGTAAGGTGGTTTCAGTTTAGTTTTCCTTAATTTCTCTTTCTTCACCAACCAACAACCAAAGATGAAGCATATCTAATATACAAAAGGACACCAAACAGACTCCTTACTACTCCCAACAAAAACACATGTGTGCTTGCTAACACATTAGCTGAGTCAAACACACAGGTGAATCAAATAATGTGCTCCGCCTACATTTCTGCCGGTGCTAGCACAAATTCAAGAGACAAACGTTCCTCTAAATAAAACTGGACCTTACCAAATTTGCTAACAAAATATTTGAGGACGAGCCCCCATTTTGTTACAACCCATTTCAAGGAAGCAACAAAACACAAAGGTGCACGTTCAAAATATAATTTATTTAATAAAGGGGTTTAAATGTAATCAAATTAAACATAAACATACACCTAACTTAACAGAAAAATCAACTTAAATATAAAGAAGCACAACAAAACAAAAGGTCCAGCCAGATTCAAAACCAAGCCAAATGAGAATGAGCCCTGGTGTGAGGATCCAGATCTCTTAAGTAGCCAACGGAAATTGGAAACAGGTGGATCCAATTAACCTAAAGAGAAAAAGTAAACAGAACAAAAACTACCTCGTAACATGTGTTTTGTTTCATTCAGGCTTTTTCATATTCATTAAACATGTTTTTATATTGAGTATTTGAACACTTCTTAGATCCCCTACCTTACTAATGGGAAAAGAAACAATCTATCTCCATTTACAGCCATTCAATTATTCCAAATACATCTTTATCTGGCCACATATAAATCACTAATGTTTCAGTACAAAATATTTTTGCTGTAAAACGTTGCAATCTGAAGCAATAAGTCGCATGACAGTAATGGGCTCAGATATATATTTGGAAAGACTGAGTGCCCATTAGCAAGATGCTGCCGTCTGAACAGCTGATTGAAATGAATGGGAATGCTAACATATAGCTCGGTCCAGACGCTAATCACAGATCAATAATTATCCACAGTGAAGGTGAGATGATCCTCAAAAACAAACTGATCCCAGCACAGTAAACACGAGTTCTTGTGTCTGACTTCTGTCGTCTTTCTTGTATGTTAAGGTGGAGGTTGAGGTTTACAGAAGAGACTCGAAAAAACTTCCAGGTCTGGGAGATCCTGACATCGACTGGGAGGAGAGCGTTTATCTCAACCTCATCCTGCAGAAAGTAAGAAGACTCTTCATCATCATCATCATCTCTGGTGCATTATAATCGTATCTGTTTTATCGCCCTCCCCTAGGTTGCATTATTGGTGTCGTTTGAATAAAATATTGATATAGTTTATAGTTGATGATGTTTTTGTCGTCCTCAGCTGGATTATGTGGTGACATGTGCAGTGTGCACACGCTCAGATGCAGGAGACATCCACATCCACAAGAAAAAGTCTCAGGTAAAACAACATGTGACGTGTGCATTGATATGATTGTGTAGATGGGTCATTCTGTGACCTGAAAATACATCAGTGTCAATGCGTCATGCTGCATTAATGTGTTATTAATGTGAATTTAAACAGCTTATCTTTATTTTGCAGCAAGTGTTCGCATCTCCAAGCAAACACCCCATGGACAGCAAAGGTGAAGAGTCCAAAATGAGCTACCCCAACATCTTCTTCATGATCGACAACTTTGAGGAGGTAACCATCACTAAATCCTCAAATCACATAAAGCAAAGATTGAGTAACGGGAGACTCGTGGTCACAGGTCAAAAGTGTTGTCATGTGTGTATGAAACAACAGACCTGTGATCAGATCAGAGTCTGTATTAAAGTGTTAGCTCAGCAGTTTGCTGTATCTTTCACAGAGATATGTTTCTTTAGTGTGTGTACACACGGGTTAAAGCAATAGTTCACATATGTGGGCTTTTTGGAGCTTCAATATTTTGGATCCCACAGGGCTCGAGAGTGCGACCTAATTTTTCAATGGTGCAACTTATAAAAATCTCAGGTTCAGCATCAATTAATTTCATACCCACCCATTTGACATAAAGACTGCACCAGTCTTTATCTCAAATGGGTGGGTATGAAATTAATTGATGCTGATGACGGAAAACGGGTCAAGTGTTATTTTAAACGCGCGGATGCGGGTTATCAAACAGGACTGTGCATGACTCGTATAAGGAAAATGGAATGACAGCATGAAAATTACAAAATAGCCTACATGTTTATATTCTGTACATTAAACCACCGTGAGCGCTAAACTGTGGTGTTAAAGAGATAAAGATATTTTGAGGAATGTTTGTAACCAAACCAAGCATGAGCCCCATTCACTTACATAAAAATAATACTATGGAAGTGAATGGGGCTCATGAATAGTTTAGTTACAAACATTCTGGTTATGTTAACCTCACCAGAACAAAGATATTTATACAGGTTTGTAACAACATGAGAGTGAGGAAATGATGACAGAATTTTCATTTTTGTGTGAACTATAAATGCGATGTGGTTAAAAAATTGGGTGCACCTAACTTTTGAACCTAGACGCACCAGTGCAAAAAGTTAGTGTAGAGCCCTGTTCCATATAAGAAGATTTTAATATTAAATTCATTTCAAATTTAATTTGTGTTAAATGTCTGTATAAGAGTGAATTATGAGAGATGCAGTTAAACACTTCATTTAACTCTTGTCCTAAAGAGACCATCGTTATTAAGTGCACTTAATAATATCAGTCAGTGGACCTCAAACAGGTCATTTTACACTTAATCTGAAAAAATGTTATGGAAATATGTTTCAGGTTTGAGTATTTGCAGTGCATATATGCTCATAAACACATTCATAGATACTATATAGATTGAATACATGGATATGTGTCTATGTGAAATGATTTCATGTGTTGATTAAAGTATAAAGTGACTCATTAATAAACACCAAACAGTATTGATAAAGTCCTGAGATGAAGGTGATTGTGTGTGTTGTGTTGTGTTGTGTTGTGCAGGTGTTCAGTGATATGACCGTTGGTGAAGGTGAGATGGTTTGTGTTGAGTTGGTGGCCAGTGATAAAAGCAACACTTTTCAGGGCGTTATCTTCCAGGGCTCCATCCGCTACGAGGCTCTCAAGAAAGTTTACGACAACCGGGTACGATAACAGACAACTACAATAATGCTGACCACACACAAGCTGTTGCATAGGTTACACAATGTTTCTGTGTCAAATACTCAGACTTAATTTTTTTTTAATGTTAAGACATATAAGCATTGCGTAAGCAGTTCAGAGATGACAGGTTTTATCTCAAATCCCTTTGGATAAAATCTGCCGCCAATAAACCAGTGGAATATTGAGTAAAATGATTATGAAATTGATTAGCAATACATCAGGAAGTATTAAACACAACATTTGCCACAAAGTTGATTATTGATCATGTTAAATAGTTCACAATGGTTTGAAATGCATAACAGCATATGCGTTCTTTGGCCGACCAATCAAATTCATTAGTTCATATGGCTTTAATAGTGACGCACACAAGTCATTAAATGAAGATGTGTATCGACAGGTCAGCGTAGCCGCTAAGATGGCCCAGCGCATGTCATTCGGTTTCTACAAGTACAACAACATGGAGTTTGTAAGGATGAAGGGTCCTCAGGGCAAAGGTCACGCTGAGATGGCAGTGAGCCGGGTGCCCACCGGAGACACGTCACCCTGCGGGACCGAGGAAGATCAAGATTCACCGCTCCACGAGAGAGTGAGTCAAAGCATGTTATATATGTGCCTTTACACAAAGCATCTTATATACCTACCAAAAATAGATTTTACAACCGGTGTTAAAAGAGAATCACGAAATTTAAAGCACATGACTCCATTGAATAAATCAACTGAATGTCAAGAAAATGTTTTTTTGTTTTGGTTAATGTCAAAATTCCCCTGTGGGCAAACCTGTGGCAGGGAACCAAAACTTTATAAAGGTGAAGTGTTTGAGGAATAAACGGGCACTGTTGAGAGACACTTCTCTTCTGGATAATCTTTATAACTTATTGTCTTATTTTATACAACACAGTGAAGACATCGATTACCAGCACTTGACTGGTAAAGGAATGTTGTGGGTTTAAAACAAGTTAAGCTTGATCAACAACACTTCTGGCACAAAGCTGATTAAGACAGGAAACTTGTTTAGTAATTTATAATAGTGTCTGGCACTAGGCAAGGCAAGGCAAGGCAATTTTATTTATATAGCACGTTTCGGCAGTGGTGCGATTCAAGGTGCTTTACAAGATGCAAACATAAAATATAAAAGCAACATTTAAAAGAAGAAAAAAAAATTAATAAAATTTACAAAACCAAAATCAATACAGATCTAATACAAAATACAAGAATAAAATTTACAATACAGTACAATAATTAAATAGATTAAAAATAAGCAACATTAAAAAGATAAGTCTTCAACCTTGATTTAAAAGAATTGATAGTAGTAGCGAGCTTACAATTAGGGTTAGGGTTAGTAAACATTAAATACAGTTTTAAAAGTCACATGACCCAAACATAACACCTGCTGACATGAGACTCGTATGATAAAAGCACTTTTTTACTTTGCAGATCTTGATGCCCAAATCAGTTTTTTTGCATGTATCTGATTTTTTTTGAAGACACGCTTACATCATCTTTTAAATGTGACTTGTATCTGATGTCTGCATCACACTAAACACTTTGCAAAACAATTCAAAATAGACATACTGACCTGAAACTGCTTAAACCACAGAGGCAAGGACAAAGACAAAATGATTATACAAAATTATAAAGCTTTATTTCTGTAACAAAACATAAAACTTCAACATTACTCCACTAAGAGGAGCCATCGTCCTCCGTTTGCGCTCCTCATAAGAGTCATGTGATCACGGGTGCTGTCCATCTGAGTTGACGTCATTTACCAGCGTCAAATTTTTATGACGCATGACACGAGATGGGAATATTCAATCTGTTCCAATTTTTTATTATCATGTAACAGTAACTTTTTAATGTTAAACACACAAGGATAAAGAAACCTGACATAACTAGTTGACTGAACTAGTACACATATGCTGCTGGTCATTTGAAGCGGTAAGATTTCTTTAAACTATATTTGGTTTAAAATGCATCTTGTTTTTCTGTCAGGTGACATCATTCAGCACCCCGCCCACCCCAGAGAGAAACAGACCCTCCTTCTTTTCACCATCACTGAGGCGCAAAGTTCCCAGAAACCGAAACGCAGAGATGAAGAAATCTCATTCAGCCAATGACAGCGAGGAGTTCTTCAGGGAGGATGATGATGAAGGTAACCTTCCTCAATCTGTTATTATTCAAGTGTGTATTAGATGCTTCTTGAAGACAGGTTGAGTTCATGTGGACTTCTTTGTCTGTTTAATGCTGGGCTTTTGTAAACGTAAGATGTCTGATGTGATTTTTCTCTCTCTTCAGACCTGTGTAACGCCACAAACCTGCGTTCTCGATCTCTGTCGGGCACGGGCCGCTCGCTGGTTGGTTCTTGGCTGAAGTTGAACAGAAAGGAGGAATATTTCCTGCTGTATTCTCACCTCACATACGTGACCCTTCCCCTGCATCGCATCACCACAGGTACACCAGCGTTAAAGGGATCATTCACACAAGATATTCATTTACTTATCCTCGTGTTGTTGTAAACCTGTATGAATTTCTCTTTTTCTGATGATCACAAAAGGTAGGGCTGAACTTGTATTCGTTTATTGATAATTGATTGGATTGTTTGAAGTTGGGTTGTGTTGCTAAATGACCTATGGCTAAGCCACACCCCTAAACGCGATGAGCCAATCACAGTGCGCATAGCTAACCCAATACACTCGGACATTCTCTGCTTCCACGTCCATTGAAATGCATTGCAGTTAGTCAGTTTTCATTAGTTTTTATGTTTTTTCTTGTCATTTTAAGTTTAAATTGGTCAAACGGTGTGCATGGGGTGCATGCAACTCCGACACTAGGTATCCCGAAAGGCTGGGCGACGGTGTGTATTTTTAACCCTTTCCCAAGCCACATTTCAACCGAGATAAGTGTCTGCTTAATCCAGATTAAGTTATGTGATAAACCACAACACCAAGTTACCGTGGATAAATTAAACAAGGATGTCTACATCTTTTCTAAGCTACGTCAACAACGTATTCGAAAGTTGTCTTTAACATCTCTAACGTAACGTTAGCCTAACATTAGACAACGTTAACGTCAGCCGCTTTGTACATCATGTCACTAAGCTTCATTCACATATCTGTAAATAAAAATGTTATTTGTAATAGCAATGTTGTGCTGAATGATTCGTGTAAATGCTGTAGCACCAAACTAACGGACAGGTAATTTACTCTTGGTAAAAAGGCTTGTCCTGGAAACGTATGCTGAAGCTTTTCATCGACCTTCTCAACAATAAAATTAAAATTAAACCCTCCAATGCATAGTTAAGGCCCTTTTGGTAACTTCGAGAAGATGTACAGTCTTTCTGTATCTAAAAATCATCAATTGCCTCCTGTGAAACATCTCCTACTGAGACCGCTGCCATAGCGCCTATCACCGAATGTTGAGTGATTGTCTGAGTGAGTGGAGGGGGCGTGGCTTAGCCATAGGTCAATTGCTAATCAATGCGATCTTCTCCCTGACCCCACCCACGTGTCGTACCATATGACCAGAAGTAAAGAGAGATCTTTTCCAGGAGGGGAGAAAATGTGTTTTTGATTAAAGATTATGAGGGCAAATTAAATAAAAATACCACAATATTCCAAAAACGTTTTGAAAATGACAGTTTTTCATTTCACTGATGACACATGGAGAGGGCAGAGTTTATGACGTATACCTCAACCAGCCACCAGGGGGCAATCAAAATGTTTTGATTTCACTTTTAAGGATGAGTGTTGCACTCCTGGATTAAAATTGGGGGTTTGACCACCACAGATGAAACCTCAGAAGCAGCTTATATTTGTTTAATTGCTTAGTTTTTCTTATTTGAATAACAGTGAAGTTATTATGTGTAGTTGTGTCCAAACACTTGCCTGTCAGTGTGAATGATGACTAACTACAATATAATCCATGTTTTGTAGATATTCTGGAGGTGAGACAGAAGCCCATTCTGATGACATAACATTTCCTGACTTGAGAAAACCAAGCTACCAAGTGCCTCCTGACATCAGGCCCTGAGCATCGGTCATCTGATGTCTGGACAAACAACCAAAAACTACAAACTACACAACGAAGAGGATAAGATTAAAGTCCATCAGAAGTGCCTCTTCCACCTGATCATCTGTGTGACGGCTCGATTAAACCTGACGCTGACACAAGAAGGGAAATGTTTTTAAAAGAAACTGAATAAACGAATGTGGTTCTTGTAAATACACCGCTGCTTATATACTCAGTGAAATGGATCGACTCCACCCCCTCTCTCTCTTAGTACCGCCCCCTTCCCGAGACACTCGTAGGTTTCACGATATTGCCGATTTTGTGCATAGTATATTTTGAAGAAAGGGAAGTTCCTGCAGCTCATAGGCCTTAATACGTCGCTAACCAGCTCATATATAACAAACATCGTCCATGTGATGACTTTTTTAAACGCTTCTGTACTTACACGACTGTCTTGTGTTTGAGGATCTTTGTCATATCCAGATACTAGTGAAGATGATGTGTTGACTGGACGAGGATTGACGCCCGCTGTCCATATGTGTGACACTACCATCACAAACACGTCTGATCTTTCATTTCTCTGTGAGTGTTTGTAGAGATGAACCTCCGTCTGACGCTACGAACTTTTTTGCACTAAAGGGCTTTTGGATTTGAAGATGTATAGCCGACCCAAACTGTCTGTCAGTATTCATGTTTTATATGTGTGTGTGTGTGTGTCAGCTGAATGTATTGATCCGACAGCTTTAATATCCATTTGATATTTGATAGGCAAAGAAGTTGCCATCCATCCAGCCGTATTTTGAAACTATTTTACGACTCTGCTGTAGGTTAAGAGCTGTTTTTAAGAAAGCCCTGTTTAATCGCTTTACATGCGCTTTTGTATCAATGGTACTTCAGCAAAGTTAATGTGCATGTTGTCATATTTATGTTGATGATATATATCTACACTTTTCTTGAAAATACACATTCCAAAAAGCTATTGTTGAAGTAAAACATTGTGCACAATTACTGAAAATGTATTGTGGGATATTGACATGAAGATTGTAAAGATGATTTTTAGTTTCCTACAGTGTGACGTCAAATCCGACCATCAAAATGAAGATCGATTAAAATATTACAGCAGAAGATTCCCGTTCACACTGCAGATCAATTCAGTTGTCACTTCACTTTCAGATCTTGATTTATGAATTGACAACCGGTTTAGAAGTAAATTTCTCTGTATAATTGCTCTCGTTGTACTTTGATGGTTTGATGTTGGTTTTTGTGGTTCTGACTGAGGTCAAACACACTTTATTGAGTTCTTCAGTCAGGATTATGTGATGGATGTGAAGCTTCAGGTTCAGATTCATCAACCTCAGGTCCATCATGAGAAGAAACACAAGAGGGCAGCAACGATTCACATTAAAGAATGAGTCAAACAAATCAACGATGATTAAAATCTGTTCTGAAAGTAAAATCTTCACATTATTTAATAAATCACTTGATATTATGACATTTCTTTGGATTGTTTTTGGTAATTATCACTAAGTTATATTAGTAAATAAATGTGAAATGTGATAAACTTTAACAGTTGATCAGGTTCTTGTAATACGTAACACAATTTAACAGAAAATCTGTACACAAAAATCAATACTTTATATTAGGGATACATCGCTATGTGGGCACCAGTTTGACCGCACAAAGTCTGTGATGTGCCCGCCAAAGCACATTCTACTAATAGTCTCAATTTTTAATGTATTTTTAATTTTTTAATGTATATTAACATTTTAAAGGGGTCATATGATAAAAATCTGACTTATTCTATTATTAAGTGCTTTTCTTGGGTCCCCAGTGCTTCTATCAACCTAGACAACCTGAAAAAGATCAACCCACTAACTTAGTTTTGGTAAACCATTCTCTGCAAGCATTTGAAAAAACAGCTCATTGAAATTTGGCTCCCCTTGTGATGTCAGAAGGGGATCTTATTCTAATATTACCGCCTTAATCTGCACTATCCAACCATTGCACTGCCATTTAGTACAGAGAGAAAATAATTGACAGCACAATTGAGTTTCAATTTCAACAAACCAATATTATGGTGATCAGTGTTTGCATTAGCATCAGCTCATATGCATTTTAAAGGACACCCCCTAAAACAGCACCTTTTAACATGTACAAAGTGGCAATTTTAAGATGTTATAATAAATTATCTGTGTAGTATTTTGAGCTACAACTTCACAAAGATTTATTTTACATTTTAAAAAATCATAATATGACCCCTTTAAACAATAAAAAAACTTAAGCAAAATAAAATGGTTTTGTGTAGACTGTATCAAAAAGTAGACCTCCAGATTTATCCATTGTGATAACAACCTTTTTGTGAGCAAGGGCCAAGCAAAAAAAAAAACAAGAAGTAAAAATATAAACTATCAGTATTGGTTTCTGTAGATGTCAATTTTGTATTTGTGCTTCCCTCCTGTTGTTTCTAATTTTTTTATAAGTAATAGGCTGATGTCTATTACAATAAAAATTCATAAAACATAAGCTGCATGACATCACCAACACCACTCATTCATGGCTTTCATTTGATTTATTAGCAGTCTTTGAACCTATGGTAGATATGGTGCTGTTTAACACTTAAACACATATCCCAGAATATAAGGCAGTAAAAAGTTCAAAACGCAAATCTACTCATTTACACAGATCAGCAAGGGCTCGTGGACACAAACTTTTCATCCTAAATAAACATTCAGACAAATACAAAACAACATCTGATCCATGTAATGATCTTTCATGAGGTTACAACGTAAATCTTGCCATGCATCATTTTGTTCTCATTTGAAATAAAACTTAAAGGCAACTGAATATTTCAGCATGTTTAATGTTTAATACTGAGCACTAAATGACGGCTCTTTATCAACATGTGCAAGTGTGGAAACCCGTACACAACACATCCCTTACTTACAGATGAATTAAAAATAAACCATCCCACATAAAACTGTCTGCTCCGTCTTAACCTCGGATAATAGCAGCTCAATTAAAACTCCAAGGAATGTTGATAGATCCAGACTCGTGTCTTTGCTATAACAAAAGATAAACCGATGCGATGAACAGCGTTTACAGTAGGACCACAAGTGATTTCACAGTACGTGAGCCGATTTGTTTCACACTTACAGATGATTAAACTGGACATAAGAGCTCGGACAGACCGAGTGAACTCGGTTATGCGTGTATAATGTAACCGTGGTCGTGCGAGTCAAGTTTAGTCATAAACGCTTCTACACATGAGCACGGACGCTTCAGGCTTTCTTGTCCTGGAGGATCTGATGAAGCTCGTCTGCGTCCTCTGATGTTTTGACGCGTATGAGCACAGGAACGGGCGTGCTGGGGTTCTTCTCGTCCACGGGAGGGTTTGGCACGCACACCACCATCACATTGTTTTTGCCAGTTCGTGAGCAAGGCATGGAGGAGGGCACCATGATGTTCAGCAAGATGTTCCCTGGAAAGGACCACAGCAACGGTTTTCACTTCCCATAAACACAAGAGGAAATAACTTTTCAATAAATGTTTGCCAACACTGGTGCTTCTTAAACTTACCCAAGTTAGTATCGGCTCGAACTAACAGCTGAAGTTTGCCATCAGTAACCATCTTCAGATGCAGCGTTCCCACCCCCTTTTCTTTAAACTCGCTGTCTTTCTTATAAAACAACTTGCATCTGTGACAAAAACAAACATTGATCAGAGGTCTAGCACATACATGTGAATATTAGTGATGTTTATAATAATACAAGCGTGTGATTGGCTGTGTACTTTTTGGAGTAGAAGGCGTCTTTCTCCTTGATCTCTTTTACCACAGGAACAGGGGGCTCGTCTGACTCCTCACCGTTTTCATCTTAAACAGAAAAACACAGACAATTATTACAAGAAACTGTGGGTAATATAGCAGAAAGAGTCATGTGTGTGTATAACTATTCATTTCAAATGTTTACATTAATATACTCACTATTAGAATGCCAAACCTGTACAGAAAAGTACATTTACTTATCCACTGGATGAGAAATTATTGGTCACATAAAGGCCTGGATGGGTTATAAAATACTAAATATATTCTAGTTTTATTAGCAATAGACAATTTAAGATTATTGTGAATATTTTGATTATTCGTGTTTGATGTGAACGCACTATGAGGCAGTAAATTAAAGCGTTAAACGCAAGTGATTTGAATGTCAAGTCAACGCAAAGACGCGATAGACATCCTGTGACATGTTCGGGCGTTCGGGTGTTTAACGTGTGTAACAAGTTGAAAAAAAAAACTGAACTGTGGCGAATTTTGGCCTCGCATTAACCAATCAGGAGCTTGTTCTAGTAGTGACATGATAACGATGCAGCGAGCTGAGGCAGAAATACAAAACAACAATGGACAAAATCATCATCGCTGAATGTGGACACCCGGAGCTGTACAACACATTTTCGTACTTTTATAGAAAGTGAGGAGATTGGACAATCTTATAAATTGTAAAAAACAAAACAACAATCTTTACTTAATTTGATTTACATATTGAGACTACAAGCTAGCTAAAGCTGTCAAATTGAGCATATTTGCACCTGAATTTCATGTGCGAATAAAGCAATTTAACTTAATATTTTCAAGTGTCCATTTACGCACGAATAGCAATTTGTTCGCATCTGGTGTGAACGCACAATCAGGATAAAAACTACGTTTTTAAAAAAACATGCTTTAGAAATGCACAGATTTTAATGATACCATTTCTATAAACTGAAGTGTTGATGTTTTCACAGATTGACAGTCACGTTTAACACAACAGCTATTATTAAAAATAGAATGAGTATAAACATTCCTGCCAGGTTAATTTGCATACATAACACCCAATAATTCATATGGATGGTGTAAAATTACACTCAAATACCCATCTAGTATAATGCAAGTAGAAATCTCCGCTGTTTGTCTAGAGATATTTAAAGTAAAGGTGAACATTCGGTCTCTGTGGATGTCGTTCATGTACCTGCAGTTTGGTTGTTGCCGGCTGCGCTGACAGAAGTTGAAACCGCAGGAGCAGCTGCTCCAAACGCAGACGTGCCTGACGACGACGATGTCGAGAAGGAGAAAGACGGAGCTCCGCTGGACCCGAGCGAGCCGAGGACAGAGCTGTCCACCTTCTGTCCAAACTTAAAGGAGACACCCGGAGGAACGGCAGCACGTGCTTCTGGTTTCTCTGCAGCTGCAGCGTCTTTCCCTTTAAACGAGAAGAGCGAAGGTGCTGCGCTGCTACTGCTGCTGGAGGAATCGCCCGCGACAGAAACTGACGCTGCCGCACCGCTCGACTGAAGCCGCTTCTGTTCCCCTCCGAAAGACGAGCTCTCTCCCGTGCCGTCCGACGCGCCGCTGCCGTATTTCTTGTCGATGCTTGCCAAGTGTCGCTCGTAATCGCGGAAGATGGGGTTAAGGTCACACAGGGGGTTATCGTTGACGTGCTTGGTGATCCAGTCGCGCACTGAACAGTTGAGTGCGGTGAGCTGGCGATTGTATTCTTTACTGCCACTGCTGGAGGCGGAGCCATTAGAGGTGACATCACCGTCTGTGGGTTTGGAGCTGATAAATGTTGAGAGACCTGGGGATGAAGAATGAATAAATGTGTAAATTTAATACATTTAATTTTTCAACTTGCACAGAAGATGTAACGTCTGCTTTCTTCAATCTTAGACTGCAGATGATCAAAACAGACTGAAGTCCAAAGAGAGACGACACAAGATTATGCATGTATGCGAAGAACGTCCTGAAGTGTTTTAAAAAGCATTTTGTACGAGACTTACCGCTGTTGCTCTTAGCTGGCGTGGATGAGTTAAACCCTGTGAAAGATGGAGCGACTGAAGCCACGCTGCCATTGGTCAGACCAGACATAGGCTTGAACCCAGCGCCGTTACCAAAACCCGAGAATGATGGCGTCCCTCCTACTGGGGTGAGCGAGAAGCCCTTAAAGGCTTTAAAAGCTCCTCCGCTCTCTCCCTATGAGAAAACAACAGAAGTCACGTATGATGACAGAGCATCTAGGGGGCGTCACAGAATGCATGCTGGGAGATCTGAGGGCCGTTACCTCTGAACCTGCATTACGACGCTTGGCCTTCTTGATTGCACGATTCTTTATCACATCTTCACTTGCTAGAGAAAACATTCCTGCCTAAAAACAGAAAACAATCTCAGGTTTGCTTTTTTTTAATTTAAAAAACTAAAAAGTCAAGCAGAGCCGACAGATTATTCAATATTACACCAACTGAGTTCAACTGAAGAAAAGTCGTCATATACGAATGAATAATATACAAGTTTTCAAAGTGTGATCATCACCTCCTCATTTTCATCTTCCTGGTCCCAGTTCCTGTCCGTCAACTCTTTCTCTGCGATCCGCTTGGCCATCACAACTTAACTGTCAAATATAAACACAAAGAAATTTCATCAGACTAACAAAACACATGGAATTGGATGAGAACGATTAAAATGGACATTTGTTGTCATCAACATCCACATCATTTAGAGTTATGCTAATTCTCTGCCGTAGAGTTTGTTTAGGGTTTGTATAAAGTTAAAGGTCCCAAAGAATGCATGTTAATAATCTGTTATCTACAAAGAAGTTTTGTGGCTTTATTAAGTGCAAAAATGATCCAGAGTCAGTATTACATATTCATTCACAACCCTAGGATTTGTCTTTATAATGAAACAATCTATTATTACCTTATTTGAAAGGATCATGAATAATAATGTTGAGCTCTGCTCTGATTGGCTGTTTCTCCTTCAGTAGCTCTGTGTGTGTGTAAACAGATCTTATGTTTGAGTCTGTATCAGATTTTGAGGAATAATCAATTGTTTGAAGATTGTTAATGGATGTTCCTGAGTGGCAACTTCAACCTAAACTTTAGCATATAAAATTAACTAGCATATAGCGCTTATTCAGCATATAGTGCTAACTTGGCAGTAACAACTTTATTTTTAGCATTGTAACAACATTGTACTTAATGTTGGGGTCGTACATCTTGACTGTAACGTCACAGTTGGTGTCATGTTGAGATTGGTCTGTTTTCCAGCGGTCTTTTGCATGCACAAGGTTTACATAAGAAGGAGGAAACAATCCTGTTACGTCATTATCATAAATTCAGTTTTACTTTGTATGGCACCTTTAAAGTTCTTGATCTAGAAACATGTTCTTCTCTCTTGATTGCTTTTATCATCAAGGTCATCGCATTTAAACCCTCCATCAAGACCACATAATAAATATAATTAAGAAAACTGCTGAAATTCACACAGGTTTGAGTGATCACGACTCGATTATGGTGTCATTTCCGTCACTTTCCATTGAATGACTACCGGCAGATGAACATTAACGGCTCGATTACGATTTATCGCGGTTTGTTTTAAACTCAATTCTTAATATTGGACATGTGAAACGCTTGAGAATTGTTACACGTTTACATATTGCGATTAAACGTAGGTTATGTTTAAAAAGGCGCGAATCCCGGGCCGGTATTTTTATAAAGGTAAATATATCGTGACGCGTGACAATGTGTAATTAATAACTGTTAAATATCGTTATAATCGTACCTTACACCTTTTCCCGCCAGCCGCTCGCGCCAAACCAACAGTGTCGAATGTTCGAGTGATGTTCGCGGGATCCTCGCGCATACAGGAAGAGCAGCAGCAGGCCGCGAGTTCACACCGCCATCTTACAAACGGAATATTCGCGCGTCCACATGCAGCATCACACATGCGCGGAAAGCCGCAACGCCCTCTGGGACATGAAGTCCATCGGCAGGTTTTTTTTTTTAAAGGTGCCTTCATCGTTCATTTTTTCTAAAACCTTTTATTTTTTATATAGACTTTCAGTCATAAAATATGAAATTTCTCAGTTTCAATCACAACCAGCAGTTTTTCCCTTATTGTGTTTATTTAAAATGTGACAGCAAAAGATAAACAATGATAATATTAATCATGCTATATAGAGTAGAGTAGTTAAAATGGTAACTGTGTGTTTTTGGAGACCAGGCATTGTTTCTGATTGGCCACCCTACTGAAAAATCCAGCAATTTGCAAAGAGCAGCATGTGCCACTGGTTTAAGGTGCAGTTGGTTTCAGCTGGTCCTGGCAAAGCTGGTTGGTCAGCTGGTCTCACTCTCAGCTAAAAACTTAAAAAGTGACCAAAAAAAGTGACTCACCTGAAAAGGTGACTAGCTAAGATACACCAGCAAAACCAATCAAACAAGCATTTTCTACCAACCAAATTAAGAGAAGGGAAATAAAAAAATAATAATTAATTAACAAAACAATTTATATATATATATTTTATAAACATTTTTATATACTATCAATGATAAAATATGCTAACCTAACATTTCCAGGTAAGTATGCACTTTTTAATTTAATTTACACATCCCAATTCACCTATCCATTCTAAATCAAAATAAGAATTGGTATATCCCAAATGTTGAAATGAGTTTCCTTAAAGTATCTGGATGGTCTGCTATCTTCAGCCAAAATCCTAAGAGCAGATCCATGTACAGTATGTAAGTAAACATTAAACATGTACAGCTGATCTGTGTAAGATGTGCAGGTCAGTCTCTCAGTGTGGGTGGAGATATTCTGAGTCTTGTGTTCCCTGTAGTGTGCACTAGATTGAAGAACAGGTTGAAGAACAGATGGCTGTGCTCCAATCTGAAACTTGCACTTCTAGAGTCTTGAGCATCTGTTCAGGGTACTGTACGCAGTTTAATGTGTGACATACTGTATCCCACAATGCAATGCAACACAGTTTATTTTGACTCTTTACAAATATTAAACAGCGTGTACTGAACTGGATTAAATAAGAAGTTAGTTTCTGTTCTAAATCTAGTCATGATTTATGACTGACATGAATTGAAGGCTAAAGGTTGATGAAATATCAGCATGTGTTTAGTTTGTTAGTTTAAACACGTACAGCAGGAGCAGTAAGTTATGAGTTATTCAGCGATCCCGTGGGCATCAGGGAATAAATGTTTTACAGGCATGGAAAACTTAATTAAACTCTTAAAACGTGAACAAGATACAAGAACAGGCTACCTGAACACATCTACAGTCTTCTATTGGCTGGACAAACAGTTTTTTAAAATAAAAATATGCCCTGTATGTCACTGTATTGGACTGGGCTTGATATTAAAACCAAACATGGTAATAATGCCACACAGCCTCAGGTCACTGACCAGAACAGAGCTGGCATACAAGCAAATATATATTTTTTAAATCATTTTACATTATCTACAAAAAGACATGGAAATATTCTGTATTATTTTGTTGGTTGGAAATACAATCACTAGAAAATGATTTTCAAAAATTATTATTCAAATGTGACCAAAAGAAAAGAGTGAAAAGAGGTGAAAGCTGAATGTAATAATGGACATCATGCTGCTATAGTTCAAAGCTTTGTAAGACTTTTATAACTGTAACAATTATATTTAATAATTAACTCAAGAGAAAGACTGAATAACATTCATAGAAATGATTCATATTTTCCAGCAATCCCATTAAGGAGAAGATTTAATCAAAAGAGGTCTAAATTTGCCATGAAAGTAAATGTTTTATTTGTTCAAGGTATGACATCGGTTCACAGACACTTTCACAGCACTGCACAAAGAACAACTATTAACCTATGACATCATCTTTGATTACATGATGTTAGATAGATACAACTTTTTATGTCTTACCCTAGAAATAAGCCACTCAGAGCATGTTGTGTACTAGTTGTAAAGTGCAAAAAAAGGATTCATTGATTTTTTTTAAGGTAAGTGGTTGCACGCAATTAAATAATCTAAATGGAACTTACTCAATTGTTTTTAGTTATCTTAGCAAAATTAAATTGGGTTGATCGGAGTAAAAATGAGTTACATTATGCTAATCTAATGTTAGTTACACTTAAATGTAGAAATATAAAGTTATTATAATACAGCGACAACACACTGCAAGCTATCTATAACTAACACTAAACTAAAACAGAACCTGATAAACTTTTCTAATGTAAATGCTTACAAATCAAGTCATTTACACTTACAGAGTAATGCTCTCTGATCAAAACATAAATAACTGATATTACACTTTTCTTTCAAATGCTCAACTCGTCTGCCCAGTGGTAACCCAACAACAAAACAGAAACTAATTTCAAATACTAATGTAATATGTATCCCTCTTTTTTTATCTTAATTAAAAATGCATAAAATAACAACTTTTTTTATAATTACTTGCAAAGCATGCTGGGAACTGAAAATCCCCACCCAGTTTTAGCAATATTGCTTTCAAACAACACAAATTATTCATGTAGTCCCAACTTAAATGAGTCAATTTCCCATAGACTTATAACCCATGTGATACAACTAGAAACCACTTTATATTTTTCAGTAAAATAAAAAACACTTGTGAAGGATTAAATAAGCAGAGATTTTAATTTTAAACATTTTTCAAAAACTTTCATTTCATACAGCATGTATCTTAAACATATGATTTATATTTTTAAAAATTACATATCTCAGACTTCATTATCTTTCATCATCATAAAATTATCTTTCATTATCTTTCTTCTGCATCTTTTCATTGCCTTTTAAAAAACAAAATCACTTTATTGGGTACAATATTGATTTACAGTTTTCACACAATATCTTAAATTTCCTAATATGAATAACAATCATGCTGAGACATAAAATTGCTTGAAGTTTCTTTGATATCCCAGCATGCCTCACTTCGGTATGATCACGTGAACACTTGTATTTAAACTCATGATGATTCTTTAAGTCAGATATGAATCAGCAATGCTGGAGTCTTAGTAAAGTCACGAGGGATGATGATCATTATTTACTGCACTTGACGCGTGTCTTAATAGCTCATTTGTTCACATGACATATTTAAATGTCAATCAGGCAGCACAGATCGGTGCGAGTGTAATTATGCAGATTTAGTTAACATGCTGTAATTAGTGCAGTGAATGGATTAATGAACAGGGAATTTAATTGGTTACTCTTAATGGAGACGTCTCTCTGTTATTATCTGTCTTTGGCCCATCATTTCGGCAACATAAAGAATTTACTGTACATACTGTAACTATATCTGTTAAAAACACTTATACAGGATTTTACCTAAAAGAAGATCACTGTTCTCTTTAAGAGAAATATTAAGCCATCTAGATACTGGAGTCGTTATTAAAAATAGAAATATTTAAATATGTAAATCTTTCTTCTGGCATGTTTTCATGCCCATTGCTTGACACATGGGTCCGTTATTAAAAAAATTGTTTTAAATCCATGGCCTTAGGTCGTTCAGAAATAGTTTGTTAGCGGAATTAAAAGTCTAATTAAATATGCTCATTACAAGACAACATGTCAGACACACTTAGAGGGTTTTGCTAAGAGATCTTCATCTGATAGTTCACAGATCGAAGATTAAAATGAGATTAGTTCTGTCTGTTTATCAGCTGGAGTGACACACAGATCTATTTCAGGAAACTCAATATTTTGTTATTAACATCTGAGGGAGATTCAGGAAAGAGATCTCTAATATATGATCATAAAAGAGACATGAGGGGAAACCAAAGAACGGCCTTCAGTAGGCATTCACATTTCATGTTTGCAGTAAAGATGAGTAATATTTCTTGTCGACATAATCCGAATTGATTTTTTCTGTTTCACAACCCAATAAGCTAGGCTCATAAACATAGTGTTATATAGGTTATATAAACTTTAGTATGATTAACTTAACAACACATAAACGCTTCAACAGAACATACATGTTTACATGAGAGCACTGAATCACATTAACTTCCACATCACGTTCACTCTCTCCTGAAAGATGATTGGCTGTCAGGAGGCACGTGTCACACATATCCTACAACTCCTGATTGGACGCCACAGCTGAGAGGGCCTCCTGAAGCTCCAATGTCATTGTGCCTTGTGTTTGAGGGACCAGAGGGGCTGATGGGGCAGGTGGTGGATGGGGGGTTGGTGTAGGGCAGGGTGGGATAAAACCTTTGAACGATAAAACCAAGAAAAAGGAAAGTGTGCTTTAAAACTCAAAACATATCAGGATGAGTGATCATTTTTATATTCATTCTAATAACACTTGGGTTCAGCGCAGAGTAAACGTAAACAAAATCAACTTTTTTTAGCAATATATGCCAGATTTGACATAAATGAATGATGACAGTGACAAAATATTTATCAGAAACTTCAAGTACCACATATGACAAAAACAATACAAACCCTAGGAGCACTAATAAAAGTCAGTGAAGCGGGGCATATATTTGCATCTTAATAGCTGGAGGGATTTGTGTTCATTTAAAGTATGTGGGGGTGAAACAGAGGTCTGAGGAGGGGGGTTCTATCTATACACAAACCTAATCCCCCCAACACACATTCACTCATTTATATACAGCAATCAACTATAGTCAACCTGTCTACTATTCACCAAGAGAGGACACAACAGACTGCTTATAACCATTCATGACGTTTAAAGATATAGTTCACCCAAAACTGAATATTTTGTCATTTTCTCATCCTCATGTTGTTGTAAACCTGTATATATACCTTTATTTTGATGAACACAAAATAATATATTTTGATAAATGATGATAAGCACACAGTTGACAGTACCCATTGAATTCCATCATATTTGTTTTTCTTACTATGAAAGTCAATGGTTACAATCAACTGTGCTTACCATCATTTATCTAAATATCTTCTTTTGTGTTCATCGAAAAAGAAATGTCATTCTTGGGTGAATTCTCTCTTTAATGCTTTCACATTAATGCATTTTTTGTTTACACTTTTTATTTGGAGGTTTAATTGCTACTATGCTCACAAATAAGTGATATTCAGTGTATTTACTAAAAGGTTAAGGTGGTTAGGTTTAGGGTTTGTTGCTTGTAATTACATTATTCTTCATAATATATTCTTTATTACTACATGAAACGTAAACAAGGACACTGTCAAATAAGTAAAGATTGTATTTATTTATTATATATAGAAACAACATACATTATAATCAAGATTAACTTTGCATGGTATCATACATCGGTAAAAATTAAATATTTAATTAAAATAAATAAATAAATAGTAGCTCATTCCAACCTTTCACATTTCGTTGTATACAGTAATATTTTTTTAATATATAAATTATCAGCGTCTGAAACACAAACATAATTGACACATTCATAAATGTACACGAATAATTATAGCACATTTCTACAATTAACTTTTTCATACACTTTTCTTCCTGTGCGCGCGCAAGACTGAGGAAGCGCGTTCACGTGCCGGAGGAAGGGAGAGTTCTCTTTCACTGCTCCATCCGGGAACTTTCCGAATTAGCATTGACAACCGAAGCGCAACTTTTTCCTCAGGCAAAGTGAAATCAAGCCGCGCACTCGGACAAAATATAGTCCCACGATTTTCAACTCAAAGTCGCGCAAATTGACCCTCGCGTTGAGCATCGCTCAGACACGCGTTCGCGGCGTCGTTTACCGAGCGCATCTACGCGAGCGTCGACATCTTTCGCTCGCCTTTTGAGCACTTTTGTTTATACTGGCGTAAAGTGGGTGATGAGTCTCGCGGCCAGTAAAGAAGCGAGAACTTGCTGTGCAGCTCGAGTAGTTCTTTCGATTGTTATTGTTGCTTTTAAAAATATTTGGACTACGCCACAAATAGCGCGGATCGCATCGAAAGTGGAAGAAAAGTGCTTCTGAAGTCAGAACATGGAGCTACAAGGCCTTCAAGAGGCACTGAAAGTAGAAGTCCAATGTCATCAGGTAAATAAAATGGCATTATTGTGGGAGCTTTTCTGGGCATTTTAAGGCGACTGTGTGTCGGCAGAGAGAAATCCGACGCGGTTAAATGTTTACATTTGGTTGTAATCGTGAAGCGTTCAGAGCGATATAACGGTAACATTCTTTCGCCTTTATGACGCCATCATTACTTTAAAGGCAGATGCTTAAATGCTCTTTGATGCACTTTCGCGGCCGCGCTGCGATATATTTGCGATTTGGACTAATGATGCGGCGGTTTTGTGTAGCGATCGGGACGAGACTTGAATATTTATGAGCTTCAAACTGACTCGCTGCTTACCGCTTTGTTCCTCCCTCACATCGTAACTTAAAACACTTTACATGTAAGGCATTTTCTCTCTTAACTACGTTCAGAACTAGTTACACAGATGAAGCAAGACCCACAGGTAATTATTTTTTATTTGAAGCTTTGCCAGCCGGGGCTTTACATCGGGCGAAAAACTTTATCAGCATCAATCTACCGCTGCTTTGTCCTTAGCGTGACTTTGACAAATAACGCAAATGGTTTTATTAACTTTAGAAAGTGTCCACTTGCTTATTTACCTTGCTTTTGGTCAGAAATTATACTGGTTTTATACGTGTAATGTATGACTAAGTACAACTACAAGAAAAGCAGAGAGTGACAAACAAGTATTAGTGAATGTTCTTAATAAATTATCAGTGATTCATTTTAAGTTCACTCCACAAGTTCATGTTTTGCACACGTTTGACTGGAAATGTTTTAAACTATTAGTCGTGATCTGTGGATTGGGGGTTTCCTGAGGTTTTTATATGAATAAAAACTGAAATTGCACTTTTGGTAAAGTGTGAAAATGTTAGCGTCCATTTTGAGTGGGTCGACATGTTTCTGGAGAGTTTTGTACAGGGAGCATCAGTTACTCAGTTTGTTGTGTTTGTATATTGACATTTATCGTTTCTGATGCTTTAAGGTGGTGGCTTTGTACCCTTTTGAACATTAACTCGTTTATTGCTAACTTTATTCTGAGCTGTGTGTTTCTGAGGAGGTTTATTTCTTGAGCCGGTCACATGACGACGTGGTAGAATTTGATTCGATCTCTGCACTTCCACTTTTTTCTGTACAATCGCGCATCAAACACAAGGTCATCTATCATTTTCTCGATGTTTTATGGATGATTCGTCTGTTTGTCCCCAGTTAGAAGAACGATGCACATTCATCATTCCCTTCACTGAATGAGTCGTACTGAACGATAAACATCGCGTCCGTTCGGTGGACTTTAACAACCGCGTTCAGCACCTCGGACAGCGGCACGCGGCTGTTTTACAGTCTGTCGCGCGTCAAACGTTGCAGTTTGTGTTGATATTGCGATCGTTTGGTGTTTGTTGTGAAGGTTTTCGGTGTTTGGTAGTGGAAGCTTCCATTTTGTGCCGAAGGGGTGTCGCTTCCTTCCTAACATGGAGCAAAAGTCTGCAGAGTTTCGGGCTGGGGGGAGGGAGGGAGGGAGGGGAGGCCTCATTCATGGCCTTTCTCAAGAGGGGGAAGGGTGCAGAAAAACCAAAGTCAGCATCATCACACGGCCTTCAAATTCACATCATAAACAGTTGCGTGTCCTTTACATTAATAACCCTTATAAGAGTTACACGCCTATGAAAGTGTTTGCATTAGTATGCACTACAATACGTCAACAACACCATGTTTTATTAAGCAACAGCAGTCTGTAAATGTATAAAGATGTAAAATATAAATGTAACATACATGATATAGCTAGTAAATAAGGTATACTTTAATCCCTCTGTAATGCATTAATAATAGCTTTCTTCAAAGCGTCAACACAACAATATTTCAAAGCAGTTGATACATTAATAGTAAACAGTTAACTTTAAAGAAAACACGGAAATATTTAAAGTGCATTGGGTCTTATAACAAAGATTACAGCTCTTCTGGACGATTAATAACCATTCATCATCAATCATCAAAGTTTTTTCCTGCACATGCTTTTATAGTTTTTTAATAGACAGATGTGTGGTTGTCTTTAATTCTAAAGCAGAAACAGATTGTTGCAGCATCTGTATTTGAATCAAGTAGGCTTAGCAAAATTCTGGGAATTTTCAAGGTTGAAAACTTCCCATGGAAACTAACTGGAATATATGGGAATTAACGGGAAAATTTTCAGAGTTGCCTATAACAAGAAACTTAAGTGTGGATAAAGAATTTCAGCATCATTTTGTTTAAAACATCAAGATTTAATGCAATTTTAGTTGATTTTCTATGCTGTACATTCTTCAGTCACATGCACACAGAGCACAACGCTTACTGAAGGACCATTGAGGCCACACCCCCTGCATGTACTTGCATTCCTCCATAACATGCACAAATCATTTATTCAATCCTGCACACAAAATAATGTCAAAATGTCACTATTATAATAATTTTTACTCAATGAAATAATCGATTCAAGTTCTATTTACAATTATTTACAATTAAATTGTCATGTTTAAAACTTTGCATGCATGTCTGCTTATAACCAAACAAAATGTTGATTTATGTCTGTATATTATATAGTATATATACACATATGCAAATAATTCCTGTTAAGTTTACAATTTGGAATATTTCCAAAAATCCCCAGAATAAGTTACCATGGAAAGTTTCCAGAAATTTACTGGAAACTTTCCGGCCCTTTTGCAACCCTACATTTGAGTAAATGATACACTATTGATACAGATTCACTATTGAGCCAATAAGCACATCATTACCCAATTTAAAATGTATCATTGCTATGAGTTTTGGATAACACTACGGTCAAACTTTGAGTTGCATGAGCAAAAAATACATTAAACGGCTACTGCAGTTTTGTCTAATCGAAGTTGAAATATGTTAAATTAAACAGTTCAATGAAACATTGTTTCGGAATGTGTCTTGTTATTTATTATATCAGGCACATTTTGAAGCTGGCCCAACATATTTCACCTAAACTTACATTTTAAAGAATGCAGATGAACACAAACCCTCCGGCTTATGTTAGCTGACAACATTATAAACATGTAAAGGTTTTGTAAGTAATCTTGTATTTCCCAAAGGGTAAACATGCTCTGTCCATCTGTATGTCTGTCTTTTCTGGAGAGTTTTTAATACGTGTTGCGTGAGAGTCTTTCTGTATTGTTGTGTGTTATTGCTCTGGGTTGCATCACTGAAACACTCATAAAATCTCTGCTTTGATTTGCTCTGTGCTCTAATATATTTCTCTGTCTTTTTCAAAGCTTGCAACATCTTTTCAAACCACACTGTGTGTTTATATCATGCACAATGCAAAACAAACATTAGCACAACACTTTATGTTTGTCTTTCTCTTTGGTGTCTCTGTCTAGCACAAGTCGATAACTAAATAAACAGACATACATTTTTTTTTGCGTTACCCACAGACCTGTGTAGTATAAATCTGTGTCACATTCATTTTTCTGTCATACACATAATGTGATTAAACAAACAAGTTAAATTTACTTGTTTTAATTTACTCCAATTGGAGGAAAGTTTTTGCCCTAAAAAAGGAAGTAATTTGAACTAAAACAAGAGCACATTGGATGTATTAGTACATGTTAACTATATGCAAAAGGTACAAACCCCAAAGTAAACGATGACCGGAGTTATCGTCTCCAACGTAAATCCCTTTTTCAGACTAGCATTGCATTGTGACCGAATCTTTCAAACATGGTACGGAGCGTCAGTTTTCTGGCTGACGTTAGAGGTATTCAGGCCAATCACAAAGTACAGATTAGCTGGCCAATCAGGGACACAGCACTTTTCGGATCAATATGCTTGTTTGACTTAATGCCGCGCCGCAAGAATCGACAGCCAGACGATGGCATACAGAGGGTTTGCTTTTAAATCGCTCTCGTGGAAGACGTCATCCGGCTATTGGTTCCTGTGACGCCGCATGAAGTCGAGCAAGCCTATTGAGTTTCGTACAAAATCAGTGCGTTTCAGGAAGAGAGTTAAATCTGAAGCAACAAAAATTTACGGTATGTGGAAAATAATGTGTTTGATTAAAATACCACGCAAACACATTGTATTATACCGAATACACAAAATATTTGTTTTTAGCAATGAAATAGGTGCACTTTAAATTTTCTAGTAATTCCAGTATCATTAAGCAAGTTCATTAACCTTACATTTAAGTTGATTAACTTGAAATAATTTTTTATATCAATTGCTCTGTCCATCATCTCCACTACTGTATTCAACAATTTTCAATTTTTTATTAATTTATAATTATATTACTTTTAGTGTTGTAAATAGCATTATAAAACTAAAAACTGACTATAAGTCAGTCATTGTATATTAATTTTCCACAGAAACACACAAAACGGTCAGAATTGTTAGCACTGTGGAGAGAAATACAATAAAAATGTGCTCAACAGGGTTCAAGTAAACACTGATCACCTGAATGATGACTTCACAAAATGATAATTAACAACAAAACAACATTAATTATATAAAAGCTTAAAACTCTGTGACATTTTAATTTAAGTAGTTAAAGTTTTTATTCTGTGAAAAATAATCTAAATATTCAGGCACAAAGGATTATGGGTATTTCTTACAATATGTACTGACAATTTTAAGTTTGTTTCACTGCAGTGTTTTAGTTTAATTTATTTTATAAGTTAAATGTACCAAGATTTTTTAAGTATATGTCCAAAACTTAAAATATTAAATGATGTTTATGTCATTGCTTAAGTAAAGACAAGTTAACTGAGTTAACAGCCAGTGCGGTCCATATAATGAATATGAACGGGCTAAAGAGCATATACTGATGTGTCATTTGAGTTTGACACCCTAACCCTCATTCACTTTCATTAAAACACAGAAGAACGACAGGAGAATGTTTTATTATTGGGTGACCTCTTCCTTTAATAAATGCAGGACCTTGAGAGAAACAAAAGCAGTACACGTTTAGTCTGGCTTGCATAAGTTGGATGTATAAGCACAGATGTGAGTTGGCTTGCATGTCTTGGTCTGAAAGCAGCCCAGTGTTCTGTCTAAAGTGATTTGTGTATCTATGTCCTGCAGGCCGATGGCGCCTTTAACATTAATACACAAATACAAAAGGCAAAGGAAAAAAGACTTTGTAAAAACAGCTCATACATGTAAGAACAGCTGGCCCGATGTCCAGTGAGGAGGCGTCAGAGGTTAAAGTTGATTATTTTTAAGATACTGTACATTCAGATATGAAACCGCTCTTTTACAGTATATAAGAGAGATTTCAAATAATTATACAGACTCTCATCTGATCTCAAAACCTCCTTCTTTTGATTTATTAGGAGCAGAATATCATGGAGAATCGAGCACTATTTCTTTCTCTTTTAAAGTGCATGTCATCAATTTCTATTGGCAAAATTGATATTTGGTAAAGTTCATCTAGATTTGATTAGGCGAACTGGCCGTATCCAGTGGCAACCATGCTTGATGTTAAGGCCAGCAATAATAATTTTAACTCCAGAAACTGAATGTGTGTACACATAAAGACTCAGAAATATTTCAGTTGAAATCTCCTAAAGCTTTTTAAGCAGAAACAAAAGATGGACGGCCAGCAGAGGCTTTGTTTAATGAATATAATCGCTTTTTAACATTTTGATCTGCTCGGTTTCATGGCAACGCTGCCTGCGGTAAATCACTGTGAAACATCAGCAGCACTTCATCCAGAAGCAAATATGACTTTGACTCAACTGTGGGTTTTTTTTGTTTGTTTTGTTAACAGATTGCACAAGGTGATGATCTTTAGAAGTTGTGTTTTATAGTTTATTCATTTTTCTCATGGCTTTTGAACATTTTTGCATTAGCTTGTGAACCAAACCAAGCATCTTTGGGGTCAATAAAATAAAATACAAAACAGTAAAAAATATTTGTAGTTAAAGAGTGGGACAACTTCAAAGTGTAGTTTTTGTTTCCATGGAAACAAGTTAAGTGCAATCCTTCACTTTTTCTTTAAATCAATCTATAAATTTCTTAATGATACAATGCATCAATGCCACACATAAAATATTGATATGAGATACCTTTGTTTTGACACACTTTGCATCTATATACCTTGACGTAACGTCCATCTACACATTTCTGTCAAAGCGCACACTTTCGTTTATTTTTATCTGCTAGTTTCAGCATGTGAGCAAAGTTTATTTTTTATTTAAACTACCTCAGTGATTGTTAATGTTGCACATTTTGGCACAAAATACTGAAAGACTTTGACTGTTATCATCATAAGCTTGATTTTATGTTACAGTTTCCCTTCATTATTATTTTTTATTTAAAAAAGTGCGTTTTTAGGGCTCGAGCACCGAGGAGCAGGCCAGAATGGCCTGCACCGAAAGGTGCGAAGCCCTATTGTTTTTGCTCGGATTTATTATTTTTTTTTTTTTTTTTTTTTTTTTTTTTATTTTTTTTTTACGTTTCAGGGCAATTTGGGGGCCTTAACATACTCAAAAACTCTTGAAAATTGGCAGAGATGTCAGAGTCGTCGGCCATTAGGACCCGGCAAAGGCTGGAATTCGGGCGTGGTAAGGGAGCTCTGTAGCGCCCCCTGTAATGCAAAAACAAACATTGAGGCACAGATCGGGCAAAAATTTACGCACATGTACGAGACTTGGTACGCATATAGATCTCATCGACCCGAACAACTTTCACCCTCTAACATTTAAGCTCCGCCCAACAGGAAGTCGGCTATTTTGGATTGTTTAAAAAATGCATGCATTGAACTTTTAAATACTCCTCCTAGAGGATGCATGCGATTGACACCAAACGTGGTAAACATGATGCTGAGACATTGTACTTGCTAAATTGCGAAGGGATTTTTGATATCTCGAACGGTTCTGCCATGGCGAGGCGACGAATTTATGGCGAATTCAGAGAAACAGGAAGTGTCTAATATCTAAGGCAAAAAATATCTTATTGTGATGCCATGCAGGGTGTTTGTTCGTCTGAAGATTCCGATCGCATCGATGTGTCCATTGTGACTCCCGGGTATAGCGCCACCACCAGGCGCCAGGAAGTGTGTCAGTCACAAAGGTGGATTTTTTTTGACAGTTCCATGCGATGTTCTTTTAAATACTCCTCCTACAATGTTTATGCGATTGACACCAAAAGTGGTCAACATGATGCCAAGACATTGTAGATGATAAATTGCGAAGGGATTTTTGATATCTCGAACGCTGTTCCCATGGCAACCTGTCAAACTTTACTTTCATTTTTAAGGAATATTTAAACCTTACAGCTGCATGCGGTAAACTTTTAAATACTCCTCCTGGAGAAATAATGTGATTGACTCCAGAAGTGGTCAACATAATGCTGAGACATTGTAGATGATAAATTGCGAAGGGATTTTTGATATCTCGAACGCTGTTCCCATGGCAACGCGTCAGATTTTACTTTCATTTTAAAGGCATATTTAAGCCTTTCAGTTGACGCCAATGTTCTTTTAAATACTCCTTCTAGAATATTCATGCGATTGACGCCAGAAGTGGTCAACATGATGCCGAGACATTGTAGATGATAAATTGCGAAGGGATTTTTGATATCTCAAACGCTGTTCTCATGGCAACGCGTCAAACTTTACTTTCATTTTAAAGGCTTATTTAAGCCTTTAAGTTGATGCCGATGTTCTTTTAAATACTCCTTCTAGAATATTCATGAGATTGACACCAGAAGTGGTCAACATGGTGCCGAGACATTGTAGATGATAAATTGCAAAGGGATTTTTGATATCTCAAACGTTGTTCCCATGGCAACGTGTCAAACTTTTTACTTTCATTTTGAAGCCATATTTAAGCCTTTCAGTTGATGCCGATGTTCCTTTAAATACTCCTTCTAGGATATTCAAGCGATTGACACCAAACGTGGCGATTATGATGCCAAGACATTGTAGATGATAAATTGCGAAGGGATTTTTGATATCTCAAACGCTGTTCCCATGGCAACGCGTCAAACTTTACTTTCATTTTAAAGGCATTTTTAAGCCTTTCAGTTGATGCCGATGTTCCTTTAAATACTCCTTCTAGGATATTCATGCGATTAACACCAAAAGTGGTCAACATGATGCTGAGGCATAGTAGATGATAAATTGCGAAGGGATTTTTGATATCTCAAACGCTGTTCCCATGGCAACGCGTCAAACTTTACTTTCATTTTAAAGGCATTTTTAAGCCTTTCAGTTGATGCCGATGTTCCTTTAAATACTCCTTCTAGGATATTCATGCGATTAACACCAGAAGTGGTCAACATGATGCCGAGACATTGTAGATGATAAATTGCGAAGGGATTTTTGATATCTCGAACGCTGTTCCCATGGCAACGCCGCAAACTACTTTTATTTCAGGCATATTTAAGGCTCTTGGCGTGATTAGATTAACCTTAAAGTTGGCACACACATCAGAGTTGTCAGCTGTTAAGTGTGCACAAAAAGGTCAGATATAGGCGTGTCTCTTAAGTGGCTCACTAGCGCCCATGTTTGTCTAAAATGTGGGGTTTTTGTTTTACCTACAGTCCCCAAATGGCTCAGTAAAAACATAAAAAATAGCCCACTGATGTTTACCCACTTGATGCCCTTGCCCACCGGGCATCGTTTTCTCGGACGCATCGTGTAGCGGTAAAAAAAACGTGCGAGGGCCCGCCATAGCTGCTTGCAGCTATATTTGTTAGTTTGTTATTGTAAATGTTCCAATTTGAACAGAGATTGTGTGATTTTCAAGATGTTTAATTAAACGTAATATAAAAATATTGATAAATTAATCTGTGTTTGATGTATCAGCAAATATTGCATCGCTTGCAATCGATATTGCAATCGATACTGTATCGTAATTGAATGTTTACAGACACTTGAAATTAGGGGTGTAAATCGGACAGTTCAAGTAAACAGCATATAGATGACCTTAAAAACACATTGATTAAAATTCATGATCTCATCATCATCATCATATGATTTAAGTAAATACAATTGCTGATGATTTCAGTAAATGATTTGCTGAAATGATTCAAGAGTTTAGAGTAAGATCTATGGTTTGTTTTAATAGCCAGTTACATTCATTCATTCATTCTCAAATGTTTTATATCATTAAGAGTTTTTAAGCTTGTAGCTGAAATTAAATCTTTGACATTTGACTCTATGCTTTACGGCTTTCTGTGCTGTGAGACGGTAATGATGTAATGAGATTAGAGCGCGTTAGATGACCAATAGGATTACTTGATTTGGACTTAAGCTGACACATCCAGTGATGACTTCATTGGCTCTGTTTCAAACACATTTGTGAGCTGTTCACATAGCTCAACTTATATGATAACAATGATGGACGTCTGTAAAAGTTGGTTGATTAAACAAAAAACTATTAGTTCATTTATAAACAATAAGCTCTCATCTGTGATTGAATTAACCATTGAATCTAATGACCATTTACATTTATGCATTTGGCAGACATTTCATCCAAAGCGACGTTACGAGGTGTATCAGTATGGGTTTGAACCCATGAGTTTATAATGTAATGATATACAGGAGCACAGTTATTCATAATTAAACAGTGCTATTGGTATCTCTTTACATCAGCCGTTGTTATTTATGTTGCAAAGCAATCTTCTGTTAATGTCTAGGTCTATATCTTGTAATAGGACATTGTCGTATGGTAACCATAGTGATAAGATACAAGAGGCTGTACAATATATTGTGTAATATATAAATAAGTCATGGCTATAGTTGAGCCTAACCGTGCCTTCCAGCTGTGATTATATTTACAATAAAGCACAACATCAACCAGCTGTAGGCTGAAATATTGTCCAGACTGATGAATTGACCAGTGTGCCAATCCTAACATACATTTTTAGCCTATAAAGCATGCCATTGCATTGCACAGAGGTAACCAGGGGAAAGTCTGGAGTAACTTTAAGCATCTGCTATTACTGTACACTAGTATACATTTGACGCTCGTCTCCTGATCTTCATGAGGTGATGTCGTATCTTTAAGCTCTGGTATCACTAAACAGGTGTTAATGGCTTACATTGTACTGTAATTCCAAACCCGTGCTGGAGTTTAAAGCTGTCCACGGCCACTTTAAGATCCAATAAGTGCTTGCTGCAATCCATGATCTCATTTCCTGCAGAAGCACTGATTTAGCCTTGAAATAGGCATTTTAGGATTTCTGTGGCTCTTTTGAAATGAAAAGATACTTACCGAACACACTGAAATTCAAAACGTCTTTCTCAGTCTACAAGTAACATTAAACACATGCTTTCCCATCAAATCTTTATTACCAGTACTGAAGTCAGATTAGTTTAGTTTGTTACCGTTGTGATGCCCAGGTCTGATCACATTGAAGTCTGATCTTCAGTATCAGATCTTCAGTCACTAGCGTGTCAGCAGGTGAAGGAACGCTGGAGGTTGTGGACTGGTTTTGGGTTTGATGTCCACTGAGGTTTATATAACAATTAATGAACATCAGACACTATTGAAGGCAAGTTCCCTTTGGTAACTCGTTTACCGCCATTTACAAGTTATCTCATCAACTAAGAGAAAGCATTTGCATAAAAAAGTGTTTCTGAAGAATTTTTATGTTAATCTGTAATACCGTGATTATCCACTAAATGGCGCACTTACCTTATTTATGAAAAAACTGAAGCCAAAACGTTATTTACTAATTTTACACTCTGTGTATGTTTTTATAATCATTCTGAATCTGATCTGTAACAAAATTCCTTCACAAAAATGCAATAATTTCAGCTTTTTGCTAAAAAAATATTTTTAAAGAAAAGTGCCCATATTTAAGTTTATGAGCAGAGAAAAAAACATAGAAAGGATGATTTTTTTTCGTTTGTTTGAAAGCAGAGGTTCTTTTCGTTTATTTGATATATTTGTATGTTTATATATTTTTAGAAGAAAGTTTTCCTGGAAGGCATTTTGTGAAAATCACAAAAAATGCTAGCGGGCAACTTTCAAGAAAATAATACAATGGCTTGCGGGGAATGAGTTAAGGAGACCCAAAAATGAAAATTGGGTCATCAGCATCATTTTCTTGGGGACTAACAGTGTCATTTATAAAAATCTGTGTTTTGTTCCATGAAGAAGAAAAATCATATGGGTTAAGAGCGACAAGTGAGGATGAGAAAACTAATTTACATTTTTGGGTGAACTCATTCCTCTCATGGTCACATAAACAGCATGAGTTTTCTCCAGAGTTGAACATTGGCAAGTGTTGTGAAAAATGACTTTTAATAAATGTTTCTGTCTGTAAAATGACTTTGAAGTCAAACTAATAATAATTGTAAGTCATTCTGCTTTATTGAACTTTCATGGCTCTATGATCAAATATTCACAGATTTGTTAACCTTATCCTGAGTCTGAATACATCCATTAAAAAAACAGCAGGTTAGTATTTTTACAGTAATATCAGAAGTTTGCCGTGTTTTCCATGTGATGCGCAACATTGTGTGGTGTGTTGCAGTGGATGTGTGAGGTTGCAAGTTCAAATCCCATCATTAATTATAAACGATTTGTTCAATGTCATCACAGCCTTGCATACGTAATGTTCTTCTGCGTGTGACCTGGTGTGGTTTGTGCTTGGTAACCAGAAGGTGGCACGCTTTATATTCATCCTGTACGGATGAAGTGCTGGAGCTATTAATAGCCTGAAGACAGTTAAACACCCAGGAAAGAGTCAAGAGGGAACTGAAGTCATTTTCTATATTCATGCCAATGATCCATGGGTTCAAGTGTGACTGAAAGCCTTTAGCTATTTATTAAAGTCCGATATTAAATGTGTTTTCAGTTTATCACACCACACGTGTTATTAATCACATAGACAAATTTACGTGATTCAAAAATGGCAAGTAATAATAAGTTATTTAAATCTTGGAAAAACAGGCAGGATTCTCTACTCTCAAAGGCTGGGGGTGTGGCAGCGCTGAAACCACGCCCATTTGCGGAAAAGCTGCCGTCTCTCTAAACTTCTAAATACAGCTGGATGCTTGCGATTATGTTAGGGGCGGGGCCATGCTTGGTGACTCAAGTGTGTCATCAAGCCACCATTTTAGCCCCGCCCAAATAATCCTGAACACAGAAATGTGAAAGTGTTTGATGATCTAACTCTACTATTCACTATTCTAGTGTTTCAGCAATACATTTATAACATTAATAATGTGTCTGAAATGACTTTACACAGACTTACAAATACCAAAATATATTCGCATTATAGTAACTCAAGATTCATTATGACACGGCGTGCATGGAAAATAATGACATCTGATGGAGTTGTTGAAAAGAAGTAATTTATGGTTTCCATTTTTGGAATGTTTAACTAGCAGCTTATTTTTTTATTAGTTTGAGCTTAAATGATTTATATAAATCAACTGTAGTGTGATACTTGTGTTTGATCTCCACTGGGTGGACATCCGTGTCTCGTGTATTTGGGCCGGATCTCCTCTCGTATGGATCTTGGATCCTTAGAGAATTCCCAGGAAGCAGCGGGATCCGTAGGAATTCTTTAAACCAGTGTAATCCGACCATGTTAACTGGGGTAATCAATAAAGGGACATCAGCTGTGGACATTTTTTCACTGTACAGAAAAGTTTCTTGGTTAAGAGCGTTATTCTGATGATGTTAAACATTTATTATGAAGTATGAGAGTCGTGCTACATCACTGTTGTTTTGTTAATGATTCACACACAAGCAAACTAATAATCAAACGCACTTTACTAAAACATCTGCTCTTATTTATAGCGCTTCAAAATAAGATAGTGCTAATAAAAACTAAATTAGGTGATAACTTTTATTACCAGAGTATTTAGATTTTTTATACTATTTTTATCATCAGGTTTATGACTTTTTTAATTGTTGTTGGTTTAGTTTATTTTTTTATTTTCTTAAAATTAATGTAATTCTAATTAAGAGCCAGTTTTAAAAATGCTAACAAAATTGATATGTGCTTAAAAAAAATATTTGACTGAAATTCACACAAAACTCAGTTTAGTAGTCGCTTCACAAACACTGTTTAAGACTTATGCCATTCTAGGTTGGCAATAAAAAGAGAGGAACAGTGATGGAGAAGGCCGTCCTTGAGATGTCACTCAAACACTCAGACCGCCCATCGTAATGAATGAGGCTGTGATTGGCTCCTGACAAGGTCACTGTAAGGGATGTGTGACAGAAAGACACGTTTATGCACATTTGCTTCCACTGTTTTATGCACACAGCTTAGCTTTAACCCTGATCAAACACCTGATCCAATAAATGAAGATCTTCAGGATAACAGGCCGGTGGTTCAGTCTAAACTCTGGAGTATAGCAACCCACCATTATTGGTTATTTGCCGACCACAAGAATGAATCTGAATGATCTGGAGCTGAATGGAAAATAAATGCACAGTAGTTTGCTTTGTGTCTGTATCTGCACTTTGACCCTTCAAGGCCATAGACAAGTTCACTTTATAGTGGATGAATGAGGAATAAAGCAGAGGTACTCTCCATATGTTTGAAAAGTTAAGATCTTATTTCTGTGTAAAGATTAAAAGAGAAATACAGTCCAGTAGAAATCCAATACTGCCGGCTATTCAGATCTCTTCCTGTAGCGCCACATCCTGCAGAGTTCAAGCTTTTAAACTCTTGCCTGTCATTATCCTGTAATCCAGCAGGCCTTTATTAGATGCTTTATTCATGTTTGATCGGTCTTCAGATCGCCTCTCAAGGTATAAAGTAGAAAAACACTGAAATAACATTCAAGTAGCTCTACGGCTCTTCTTTTGTTTTCTGAGAGCGATCAACTTTCACACGTGTGATGTATATTCCGGTATAAATACTTAAAGATATCAAAAAATTCACGACACCGAACATCTTAAGAGCCTTTTTAAAGTCCAATTTGTTGCTTTTTAACAACTAGATTTTATGAAGACCGTTAATTTATTTGTCTATTAAAATTAAAGTGCATTAATAATTTTCCACCTCTCCTGCTGTACGACTAAACCAAAATGCAATTTTCTCTTCTACTGGGAATGCAAAACAAGAAATGTTGAGCACACAACAGCACATTTTGCCCCAGAAATGCTGGAGTTTGTTATTGTACGGCGTGCAGACACGCAGTGGTGAGATTTGCCTGTGATAGTTCAGCAGAGATTGATTTCTCCAGCTGTCGTATCTTGTGCGTGGCATTTCATTTGCTTGCGTGATAAAGTAGAGTTTCAGTGCAGACACGACTCCGTTCCCGCCGTTGTCTCGTCATTGATCTGCCGGTGAATTAAAACAAGAAAACCGTCAGCTTCAAACTCGCTTTCACCGCTCACAAATGACATTTTATCGATTAGATGCACAATGAAAGAAATGAAGATTGAGGATTTGTGATCATTAAGATGTAACGCTCTCAGGCGTTAACGCTTAACAGAATTTGATTTTGGTTGATGAAACCGTCAGTAGCGTGCAGCGTATATTAGCCACGGGAAAGTTCAGTATAATTTGACTTATGCAGGATTTCTGCTATAATGTTGATTGCCACAGAAAATTATTTAAACCAAGTTACAGTAACACGGGCCCAGATTGTTTACTGGAAGGTAAAAGAAAGAGTTTTATTGTGGATGGATGTATGATCTGCTCTCTGGTATCATACAAAAGTGACTAACTTTATGTCACCATGACAACAAAGAAGATATCACAGCTAGGTTGAATCACACCAGTCTAACTTTAACAGGTATAAATCATGTGACTTTAATTTTTCCTGCGCACTTCTACTTTGTAACGTTGTGTTGTGATTTTTGAACAAAAATTGAGGGACAGAAAACTTAACGGTGTTGACACATAAATCATCTGTGTTAATCTGGAGATATCCAGTTTTTAGTGGATCATTTCCACATCCTTTCATCCCTTCAGATGTCCTGTGTCGTGACTGTGATAGAATAACATTACAATTACATAATATCAAATACGTATTAGAAATTATATTCAATTATACATGATAGTTTGAATGAATTACACACCGTTCCATCTCACACACTGTGCAAATTATTAGTATGTTGTGCCTGGATGGAGGATCATTTTGAACAGCTTGTGTTATGAGCGCTTACTACCCACAATCCCTTGCGCTACACAAAAGAAGCAGTTTGCAGTTTTATACAAGATGCATTCATGTTTTCTTTACACTCTATCAGGCAGTATTTATGTTGGACTTTGCGCTTTTAAATTATATAATGCCTTGATCATGTTTTTGCACAGTGTTATGCCTAGAATTATTGTGGCATTAATGGTGCTCTAAAATGTTGTTTGCATTTTAATTCTGGCACTTTACTTTTTTATTTACTAAGTTGAGGTATTTAATAGAAAAGATAAGCCGCCTTTCCGCTGTACACAAAATTTTGGACACGTTTGTTGAAGTTCGCCCCCCAGTGGCAGTAGTAATGATGACGTTTCAGTTTAAGCGTAAATCTGTGCCAAAATGGGAGAGAAGCTCATTCCAGCGCAAGAGCCTTTAATCTACGAATATTCACTAGATTTGAATAAATAAATTAATACAAATGAATGAAACAATTAACAGCTAAGCAAATTTTGACAAAGACTGACAATATTTTTGGAGAGGATCTTAAAACATGATTATAAATAATATGTGTAAATATTAAATTAATAATTTATTACTTATCATTAATCAATAATTTTTAAAGCATTAAGTGTTACTGAAAAAGTCAAACAAAAAAGCATGAATAATTTTCACCTCACACACAGTTTTTGAATACACTGAAATACATCACTTTCGGTCGGCATATCGCATTCGGTGTTGTCGCGCAAGTACAATTTTTTGAACAAATCCGAAAATTACACATCTGCAGATGATTGGCACCTCATGCAGCCTCTTTGCGAATCTCCACAGGGACTTCCGGTTTATCGTCCATCATTTGTCGTGTACAATGGAACGGCGGCTATACAGTAAAAGTTTGAAATACTTATGGTAGATGTCCTTATTATTTATTGGCAGATTACCCAAAGGATTAATCATCTAATCAAAAATCATTGAAGGAAAAAATAATCAATAGATGAATCTGTCATGGTGTACAGCTGTATATGTGATAAGACGTGAATCTGTTCTCTCTGCAGGAATCTGTCTGGCTGCTGGTTTAGATGTTTGTGTTGTGGGTTTGTTGTAAATCTTATCTGATGGCCGCAGGCCCGCTGACGGGTGACAGGTGGTCTGTGTTTCACCTATGTGACTTTTTTGAGGACACAGGAAGAGCCTGAGGAGAACTGATCGTATCGCTGATAAACCGCTAGATTCAGATCTCACTGTAGTTTGCATGTGTCGTGAGATATTGTAGTGGCAGAATGGTGTATCTGTGACTAATATTCTAGTGAATCGACCTTCATCATGAAAAGCATTGCACATCTTCAGCCGTGTATCATTACTGCAGGCAGGATTGGCTCAGGATTGCCTAATGCCTGGTTCACACGGCAGGATAATTAGGCCGATTTTAGCCCCGATTCACCCCTTCCGACAATCTTAAGGATGCTCCGATAATCGTAAAATAAACTGATCAGATATTCTTGCCGTGTGTGGTGTGTTTAGACTGCTCTCATCAACTCGGAAGCACCTCGGGAACGCTCCGATCTCAAATCGGGGATATCCAACATGTTGGATTTTTTTGGCCCGATTTCTTCTCGTGTGTGGTGTCTCCCGGGGACAAACGAGCATGCAGCCTGTGGACTGTGACGTGTAGCCAATCAGAAAGCGAGGTGACGAGGAAGCGAGGATGTACCGGTGTCATGTAAACAAAATCACGGGTCACAACAACTCACCTCCATATCATGATGTAGCAAGTATAGTCCATGCTCGCGTTGTCTTGTCTCAACTTCTTTGACCATCGCCTTTTCTTTTGAGAACGTTTTTTTTTTCGGATAAAAACAAACTGCAAACTATCGCCACAGCATCCTCTTCGTCCGCCATGATTGTTTACTCTGAAATCACGTTTGATCTCGAGAGATTTTGCGAGATTTCCCGTCTGACCTGGGACTGCTCGGGAGTCAAATCGGTTCGTGTGTGATGTGTTGATTTTGCCATGTGGCGGCGCACCACTAACTGTACGACCAAAACTGTTAGACCCGCGATGTTTTATCGCCGTGTGTGGGGTCTCTCAGAGTTGGAAAATCGGCCGACGATTTTAAATTCGTCCCGTCTGGTGGAGCCTTAATATTCGGCAGGAGGGTCTTACGGTCCGGCTTGAGGCCGTTGGCAAACACAGCATGCGTGCACATAACACTGCCGGCTTATTGAGTTCTCCAGTGGATCACCTCATGTTTAAGAAGCGTGAGCTCAGGTCATCTGGATGAAATCAACTTTACGTCTTCTTCATTTGGCTGCGCATGTGTGTGTTGCATGAGTACTCGAGCACTCGAACGTGGAATCGACGATTGATCATGAAAACGATGACCTTGTGTGTTTATTTATTTATTTTTTGTGGTTATGATACCATGATTCAAAGGCAAACAGAGAAGTCCGCTCCCAAAGTGCACCTGCGGTCGGGTCCATGCAACGCTTCACTCCTCTTCATACAAAATAAATGTATTATACAAGTGCATCTATTTGGACAACATGCAAGACTTTGTTATGTAAGTTTAACTCCCGGTGTAAAAGGTCACCATCATAACAGCGCACTTTAAAACACGTCCAGTCAAAGCACAAATATTTTTTGCTATCATTTTAGTGATTAGCTCGTGCTCTCACCTGTATTAGTCAAGATGTAATGTACATATGGCTCTCTGGTATTTCTCGACATGTTGATGTTTAAATATGAGATAACACATTGAACTTGTGATGGCGCTGCACATTTCCTGTGAAGTTATTATTTGCAACAACTGGCAACAAAAGGACCGGCTTGGAGACTGCTGGTTATCGGTCCGACTGATCATGTGTAAAATCGGCCAATCCAAGTCTGTGGTTTGTCGATTGTTGTATCTCTAGTTAATATCCCTAGGCACTGTAAGAACTGAATCTTATGCATTTGCGTCCATCAAACTAGTCTGCAGGTGAGCGCTCGTCCTTCAGTCATTGAGCACAACATAATAAACAGGAAGCTGAATGTTGACAGGACAAACGGTTCATTACCGCGCTTTAAAAGTCTTTCATGAGTGTTTGTGTGTCAAAGACCCTCATTCAAAGACCCCATCATCACCACAACTCCTCTCATCTGCTCGGCATGCTGGGAAATAACTCCTGATGTGTCAGATATATTAGTTTTGGCACGTGATCGTAAAGAAGTGCAGTTTCCACAGACCAGATCAAATATGAACCAATCATTTCCACCCAGTTTAACCCTTTCTATTCTGTTCTGTTTGTTGTACTGTATGTGGGGGTGACCTTTGAGACAATGAGCTGTGTGAAGCTGAAAGGGGCTTGGGGGTTAAAGGTGGTGTCCAGATGCGAGTCGTGAAGGTGTCTGTGGATTACATTGATCTTTAGAAACAATAAAGGCACCGCACGCATTGTGAGGGTATTAATGAGTAACAACACAGCAGTAATCTCCTCGTGTGCCGCATTCACACACTTAAAATGACTTTTACTGCACCTGTTCTCTGGCTCTGGATCAGGGTTTATTCACAGTTCATGCTGGTCAGCAGCTTTCGCTGTTGTAAACAGAAGAAGGACTTTATCATGGTCTGTGTTCACCACAAATCAGTTGTTTGGCAATAACAGTAAATGCTTATTCGCAGTATGACAAAACAGATGGCAAAACGATAACTGCCAAAGACTTCCTGCAACAAAACTATTCACAGTAAAGATGGCACCAGAACGTTAGCATGATTTGCAGCAGAACAACCTCTTGAATCTCTGAAAAATCTGAAAAAGTTTATAACAATTTCTTAAATAATAATGTGTCAAAATACCACGACTCAAGGCCACGTCAACAAATGTTCTGAATAAATGTTCCTCAGGAATGTGTGCAGATACTACTATTTTTTCTTCATATTTTTCTTCAGTCCCTAAAATCGCACAAAAAGCGAGAGAGAGAGAGAGAGAGAGAGAGAGAGACTGCTGTGATGGTGCTGTATTAGCGTTCCTGTTCGACATGCTGATTTGAGAAGAATGTTGACAAAGCCAGAATTTAGTTTTCATGGAGATCAGCTGCACCCCTCCACCCGCAGTGAATGCGACCGCCGTGTGTGTGTGTGTGTGTGTGTGTGTGTGTGTGTTTGTGTGTCGCATGTAATTGTGATGGGATGAGTCTCTTGCAGTCCTGTGGTCTCCTCTGCTGCACTGATTGTGACTAATGTTTGTACTAGTAAGGATATAAAAACACTAGCTGGGTTTCTAGCCAAACGCGAATTGATTTTTTTCAAAATTCGCAAAAAAGAAAACATGCAAATTAGGTGCGTTTCCATCAAGTTGTTTGAGCAAATGACGGTGGTATTGGTGACCTAGTAACCAACAGTAAATTAAACAAGGCACACTTAGGCTATGTTTACATTAATGCGTTTATGCTTTAAAACGCGTTACTTTTGCTACGTTTAGGCCTTTCATCTACACTACATCACCGTTTTCGACCCTCATAAACGGATTCGTTCGCAAACGCTGAAGACCCTGTTTTAGTTTGAGAACTCAGACGTTGCTCTGAGTGTAAATGAACGTAGACGGAGTCTTATGTAAACGAACAGCTGATGTTAACGTGACAGCGCGTCATTTTCAAAGTAAAAATTATTTTATTCATGTAAATGTTGGTTTGCAACGGAGGTTTTGCCAAAAATAGTAAACATCTACCAACCAGCTATTATAAACGCTATATCGGATTGTTTTAACATGTATCCTTATAGATAATGTCTGTTTTATATGAATGTTTGAGTATTGTTGGGTTTAATGTGTTCATGTTTTGTTTAAATTTAGTTAGCTTACGAAAGATAGACTGTAATTTTAAACTCCATATAGGCGTTGTAAAGGCTAATATGAAGGGAGAATTGTAATGGGTCAGACATTATTTTTTAGTTTAATTTAAGTTTTGTTTGCTACTTTAAAATGAATTTCATTTCAGATAATCTGTCTCTTAATTTTAATCGATATTTTGTTGATAAGTTTTGTGAATATAAATTAATAAAAACAATAAACTCAACGTCATTAATATATAATGCTTGTTTAGGCGCTTGCGCTTATAGCTATTCTGTGTTGCTAGCGGAGGACGTGCACGGACCTCGCACACTTTTAAAAATTAATGCAATAAGCATTTCTGGTAGGCTAAAGCAATACTTCACCTCTTACTGTGTTTGATTGAAGTTTGCATTTGCTAAAATTTATTTTTGCTTCAAGTTCGCTACTGTTTAGTACTGTTCACTTGAATGCTTTCTTTTTAAATCATAAAGACCTTTATGTTTAGTTATAAAATCAAAATTAACCTATAAATCATATTAATATGTTGTAGGGGGAGCTAGAACAGTATAAGACTTTCCCAAACACATTTTTATAGGTTCAAAAATAGTGTCTGTTATAGTTGCCAGCAAAGGACCCAGGTATGAATTTTTGTCAATATCGCACACCCCTAGGCTGCGTAAATGCGCAAAGGTAAGCTATTATTAGAGTAATAAGTTATTTTACACTTTTATGCGCATGCCCAGTTACATGATTGGTCATGTTTCATGGGTTTATGGTGGTGTGTAGTGTGGATGAAGATTCTTTTTAAAATGCCAGTATAAACGAGGATCGTTTTCATTTTAAAATGCCGTTTTAAAACGCAAATGCTCTAATGTAAACATGGCCTTAGAAAATGAAGACAGGACTGCATTAAGTTACGATTTGGCAAGTTATAAATGAACTAGCAGTACAGCTTGTAATTACCAAACTGAATGCTGTGCACAGAATTTTTTTATGCAGGCACTAACAGCTAGGGCATTAAGACGTCGTTGAGCCCCATATACGATAAAGACAACCACAGCGGAAGCTAGACGATCAGTCACATGGGTATAATGTCAAAATTTATTCGGCTAATGTTTCCATCTCCCATTATTCAAATTTACAAGTCATAAACCACCTCAAGCTAGATAAAAACTTGTTTGCAAATTCAGGGATTTTTATTAGAAATTTGGCATTTCCATTACTCGTTTGTTATGCAATATTTCAAAATGCGCATAAAGTCAGTGTGATGGAAACAAATAAAAGACAGATTAACTTTTACTAAAGAGTAACGATTTTGATGACGCAATCAAATGGCAGCCAGCTTACGGTGAGTAGACATGAGCCAGTTACCGGTTTCAAGGTATACCGAGGTTTTAAACAGTCAATGTTTCAAAATCACTAAAATGTTGTGATATACCGTCTGCAAGGTAGGAGCTGTGTTTATACAAAATTCATTAAATCATTAAGTCATGTGATTGATTTGATGTTGACGAAAATGTAATATATATTTTTGAAAGCATATTATATTTTAAAGGCTTTATTTTTACCTGGCCCATGCCTAACGGTGAGAGGTGTAAAACGCTTTATAACTGCAGCAAACATGGCGTCAATGTGAAAGCACTTTTAAAGAAAGATGATGTTTTGTATTTTTAGGGTTAATAACTTCGATTGCTGAATACATTCGGTGGATCCCTATTAATTTAATGCAGTAGGATCTTATTAGGTGTTGTATCAAGTCTTCAAATTGTTGAAAGTTTTGAAACGGCGATCTAAAGACCCATGTGCTCTGTATCATCCTGCTCGAAGCATGAATGTTACATGACGTGCATATTGTATTGTTGTATAATGGGTGGCTTTTATTATATTACATTTTATTGTATTGAAATGTACTATTTGTCTTTTTATCTTGCAAAGTTTACACAGAATATTGAAATGCTCAAGTGATAAAAGGCTTTTCTCACAACACATCATCACGCTGCAGCGGCCTGAATTTGAAATGTGATTTGAGTCTTAAGGGTTTGAGTCTTTCATCATAAACTGAGTGTCAGTGAGAAACAACATTATGAATACAAGTGACTGTCAGGATATATTGACTGTTTACGCTCTGAATGAAGGACTTTTCAATATGTCCTCCATATCTGAGAGACAATCTCTCTCTCTTTCTCTCTCCCTCCCCCAGGTCTCACAAAACCATAAAAGCAGTTCAGAAATGAGAACGAAGGATGAAATATTAAGCGCAGATCTGCTATGAACTGTACTGTGAAAAAAGCAAACAGATTCAGATGATAAAGTCCTGTCTTAAACTAGGTTACGTATTACTAGTATGGTGTCTTAAACTTAATTCAAGACTGAAAACTAGTCCCTGAAGTTTTGATTAGAGAATCACAGCGAGCAGACGCTTTAGATTTCATCTTTCTTCTGTTGGACTGACAGTTCTGGTGTGAAACATAAATAAGTTTGTTTGAATCCGAGTCCTCAGCACGTTGGATGTTAATCGTGTGCTGCCGTTTGTGTGTTTTGTTTGATAGAAGCTCGCCGTCAGAAGTTGTCCTGTGGGGACGGCCGCCAAACCCCTCGCCCTCATCAAGCCGCCCAGTCAGAGCATCGCCATCTCCGTGGTGCCTGCCAAGAATCCCGTTTCCATGGTGACAGCACACATTAATGGACAAAAGACGTCGAGTTCCGAAGTGCTCCAGACGTCCCCTATCAACCTCCAAACGCCCGCCGGACAAAACATCAGCCGCTCGCAGGTATAACAACGCTAAACAATCACACAACGCTACACAAACATCAGGTGCTCGCAGGTACAACAACGCTAAACAATCACACAACACTACAAAAACATCAGGCGCTCACAGGTACGATGGCACCAAACAATCGCACAACGCTACACAAACATAATTTAATTAAGTTAAATTTTTTACACATCTTTTTTTGTGTTAGGCTTTTAACATATAATTTGCAATTTTAACACATTATGTGTCATTTTGTGTTGATTTTGTCTTAAAAGTAACACAAAAAGTGGTGGATTCTGGGACAACACACTAAGCATTGTCCCAGAATCCACCCATCTCTGTGTTATTATTGAAACAACATGTTGTTGTTGTGTTGTTTTTAACACATCTGTTCTAAGAGTGCAGGCGCTCGCAGGTACGACAGCACCAATCAATCGCACAAATCTACACAAACATCACCAAACAATCGCACAAATCTACACAAACATCATCAAACAATCACACAAATCTACACAAACATCAGGTGCTAACTTTCTACGTAATTTCAACATGTCAAAGTACGATCGGCTGTACAGTGCAATGTTGTTATAAAAGCAGTAATAATACTACAAATTATTGTGATGCGCAATCGCTCAGCCACCAACACATTAATGTTATGTTTAGTCAGCAAACATTTGTGTTTTCAGTGTTGCCGTTTTTTTCCCAAAGTTATGAAATGGTGCATCACTCGCTGGTTTGTTTTTGTTTTCAAGCTGAACATGTTGTCTCCTCTGACGGGACTCTCTGCCAGTACAGGACTTTATAAATAATAGCAGAGTACTTCCCAACAGAAAGGACTCTTCATTCGCATGAGTAGTCACCCCCCTCCACCGCTCCTTTCACTCCTCCACCCCCTCCTCTCCTTCCCCTCCCCCTCCTCCTCCTGCCCGGAGCGCCGGGATTGTTTTACTGCCTTTTATGGCTGTATTGTTTCAGAGATTTGAAGCTGTTTTCTGCTCCTCCAGCTGCCCACTGATTCAGACCCTAAAACACCCATCACACGGCAGGACGACAGCCAATCACAGGCTTTCTGTTGTGTTGTGAAAAGGGGAGGGGGCAGAAATCTCAGACCACCTGGCTAGTCATGTGGAGCTGGATAATGAGAGTTTTGCGGTCCGGTGTGGATGCCCATGCTAATGGCATTATTTTACTTACACAAGCTGGAGGTTTGTCCAGGACGGTTCTGAAGAAACCTTATGGTGGTTTTAACGATGTGTTTTATTTGCTTAGTTGGATAAGTGAATGTTTGCCACAGTTTTAAAAAAAAATCCCTGAAAGAAAAAAAAGTCCCTGTAATGACAATCTTAAATTGTTTTTGCACACATTATAAATGTTAGAAATCTATTAAACATCCCAAAAAGACTGTGTACTGAATGAGTTAGATCAGACAAACATTTTTCACCATTTCTGTGTTCAGGATTATTTGGGCGGAGCTTAAGTGACTTGATGATGCACTGGAGCCACCGAGCATAGCTCCGCCCCTAACACAATCACAAACATTTATTCAGGTTGCAGCGGTAGATGAAAGTTGAGAGAATCGGCGGCTTTCCCGCCAGTGGTTGTGGTTTCATCGCTGACAGAGGACACGCCCCCAGCATTTCAGAGCAAAATCCAAAATCCTGCCTGTTTTTCCAAGAATTTAATGATTTGTTTTATTTACTTGCCGTTTTTTTTTTCATCTTTTAAATGTGGTTGAACAAATTTTCTGTGGTGTCCCAAACTCAGAATACATTTAATATCCCACTTTACAGGGACTTTAAATATCAATATCTGAGTGCTACAACTTTCAAAGTGAGATTTTTAATTTTATTTTGACAGTACACAAATAGACGTAAACACAGAAAAGTAAGGATTGCTTAAATACTAATTTTAAGATATAAATTTCTTTTGAGTCCATAAAACTGCAGCTCTGTCGTCCCCTTGCATTTTTGTAAAGATGTCTTGGCTTTCTTCGAAGCGTCTATTTTTACTGGATCCCAGCGGTGAGGTTTCTATTTCAAGCAGAAACTCTAGCAGTTGGTTTCCAGTAATCTCTTGAATCGACTTTATTACCTTTATTGAAACCCAACAATTTTTCGACTCAGAAACTTTGTACTTTGTAAAATATTAAACTGTTAGTGCTCAAAGCCTTTTGAATATGACGTCAGACTGCCAGTGCAAGGTTAATGCCGGCAAATATTGAATGTCTTTCATTATAAACAGCTGAGTGTCTGCACTAGACATTAAAATGCATCTTCAGTCGACGTTTCTATTTTTGAAGACCCTCATGTCTGCTATGGCCACTTCATTTCACCATCTAAGTAATAACTAAAATAAAATGATTTTTGTAATATGTTATATCAAAACTATGCTCCTGTATATCTCAGTGGAAGAGCATTGCTTTAAACATATGTATATATATATATATCTTATAATGCACTGTAAGTCACTTTGGATAAAAGCGTCTGCCAAATGCATAAATGTAAACGTGTTGTGTAGGATTCTTGTTTATTCTCTTCAGTGTCATTGTAGTTGTAGAAACCATTAAAACACACAAGATTTTTCAGGTCTTCCCATCAAAAAGTGGATTTATTATAGTAATGTTGTATCTGTGTGTTAGTAGTTGTAGTCGTTGTAGACAGTATCAGATAGTGAACAGTTCAGATGTGGCGTGAGACATCACAGATGTACATAAATGAGGTCGATGGGCTCTGTGTTCATGTGCTGAAGTCACAGCAAACATCAAGTGTTAATTGAATTGCACACTCTCTATGTGAAGAGATCTGAGAACAGGTGACGAGTTTTAATGTCACATTTAACTCATTTTTGTTGCAAAATCTCAACGTCTACAGTCAGAAGTTTTTAGTGCTGTAAAATATCTGATCGCTTGTTAGAGTAAATCTCTGAGGTTACGTTTGGTTCTGCGGTTCAGGGGAGCATTCATTGAAATAAATAGTTTCCCCCCCTCCATTCATCTCCTGCTGAAGACAGCGGGGCAGTCGAGTGGATTATTTTAACTGCTTACAGCACCACCATGTGGTGTACATTGGTATGTGATGAGAGGGGAAGAAACCATCATCTTAAAGATCATCATCTAGATCTCCGGCTGACATTAAACCCAGACAGCCATTACGCAATCTTACTGTAAATAATCCTCTACTGATTCTGTCTGCAGATTTATGTAGATGTGTTTCATTAACCAGCTGTCAGAATGACCTCAAAGCAGCTGTTAACTGCCTCATTGAACTCTAACAGACCACCTGTAACAAGCCTTTAATCCAGAGGTCAAACTTAAGGGTCATGACCCCCACTTGGGGTCATGGATGATTTCTATTAACTGTATCACTTTGTTGGTGTTTTGGTGTTTTACATTTTGTCAACACAAATAAGCTAATGTATCAGGGACAGCCATCATTTGAGAGTAAAATAAACTGCGAGAGGGACACTTGCAAAACCTAGAGGGACGCACGCTAAACCGCAAAGGACACGCGCTTAACTGAGAGAGATGTACGCTAAACCACGAGTGGACGTGTGCTAAACCGCAAAGGATGCGCACTTAACCGCAAAGTATGCGTGCTAAAACGCAACTGGATGCATGCTTAACCGCAAATGATATGTGCTAAACCGCATAGTATGCATGCTAAACCGTGAGGGAATGCGTGCTAAACCGCGAGGGAATGCGCGTTTAACCGCAAAGTATGCGTGCTAAACCATGAGTGGATGTGTGCTAAACCGCAAAGTATGCGTGCTAAACCGCGAGGGAATGCGCGCTAAACCGCAAAGTATGTGTGCTAAACCGTGAGTGGATGTGTGCTAAACCGCAAAGTATGCGTGCTAAACCGTGAGGGAATGTGTGCTAAACCGCAAAGTATGCGTGCTAAACTGTGAGGGAATGCGCGCTAAACCACAAAGTATGTGCACTAAATGTGTGGGGACATGCACTAAACCATAAGGGTCCTTTTGATGTCCTTAATGCATATGCAGTAGCTGGTTTTCATATCTAATTTCTGTATTTTGCCTCTTCAAATGATGATTTTAGTCTGATCTGTAAATATAAAGTTTTGTTAAAGTAACAATATTTTTTATTAAAACATTTTCATTACTAAAAAACAAAAAGTTTTTGCAAATGTAATATGCAAAATGTTAAACATAGTAAACCTTTTAATTTGTCCATTTGATTTTTATGTTCTGTTGATGACTGTAATTTAACAAATGAACACAATCAGGTTTAAAATGCTATTTGGACATTCAGCTACAACAATTACAATCTCCTGAGGTTGACATTGAACGTGAAGTACTTTATTTTTCTTTCCAGTTAGGGTTTTGTAAAGTACCACGAATACTACAGTAGTTTCCTCGAACCGTTGGCAGGATGTTTATTGATCACCCGATGCTTTGGTCTATTTTAAAATACTCATAGCACATGTGTACGTGCTGACGGGAACTTAACCGCATGCTGTTTAATTCAGATCTTTCACAAAATAATCCAGAATAAAAGGAGCTCAAGGTTACGGCTCAGGCTGCCGGGATTCAGCAATTACTAAAATCACAGCCCTGACAGAGTAAGACATTTCATCTGAGCTGTTGTCATGGGAACAGGCCTGAGGTCTCCTCGCCTCCTCGAGTCAGCCTGCCATCACACAATAAACAGAGATGGAGCTCAAACTGTGGTCTTGTTTCTTTTAGTTATATAAAAACAGGAAACACAGTCAGAGATCAGCTCATGTCCAACTACAGAATAAAAGTAGCGTTCATCATGAACCTTAAAGTTACAGATGAACATTTAAATATATAATTATACTTAAATACAGGATTTATGATCTCTGCTGTGCTTTATCAGATTTGCAGATGATTACTCGCTGTCGTTTTTTTTTATATTGCATCGAATAAAAAGTCATTTATTTTCAGATTTATAAACTGAATCATGATGTGAAAGATAAACGTTCAGATGTTTAGTCAAGGTCAGTTGTGCATCATTTATTTGTACTGTGAAAATGCCTTTACACTTTAATTTCTGAATGTGTATTCAACAGAATTACAATGAAGTAAAAAATCTAATTATTGCTGTGTAGTTTTTAACATTACATTTTATTTTTTGTATAAATCACCCCTACATGCATAATAAAAAAAAACATTTACACATGTAAAATAAAAAGCAGACAAACTTTTTATAATACCTCAAACTATCTGTCATAGAGATCAAAAGGCAAATGTGGCAAAAATAATTGTGGAGATGACCACTGAGCCATAAAAACTGACATAAAATCCATCATTTTCACTCAACATGTAAATTAAAACAGGTCCCATATATTTTTACTCACATTTATTGTATTAACTTTTTCAAATGGACTGTGCAAAAATGAAGATCATAAGTTCTCCATCATAAGATTCTGATATTAAAATGTTTTATTATTTTATACTTTATATTATTTTATATTTTTTATACTTAATATTTTAGTGCTGGGAAAAGATTAATCGCGATCAATCGCATAAAAAATAAAAGTGCATTTTTGCCTAATATATGTGTCTTTACTGTGTGTAATTATTATTTAAACACTCACACATACATATATACACATTTCAGAACATTTTTATTTATATATCCATTTTTATTGTTAATATAGAATATATAAAAATATAATTAAATATATGAAGAGTTTTGTTGCAAAACGAGATAACTCAGTTTATCTTTCTCATGAAGTTTAACTTTATTTCTCTATCTCTCTCTCTCTCTCTCTCTCTCTCTCTCTCTCTCTCTCTCTCGTTCTCTGTGTCTCTCTCCCTTCACAGATGTTGGGAGCTCTCACTGCGATCCCCATCAAGGTGCCTCACGTGAGCTCCTTGCAGAGGCTGGCGGGACACTCGCCCAGCGTGCTACCTCAGGTATACCCCGCTATATTTAACGTTTTATAAAATTAAACTTGTGCTAAATACAGTTACACGTCACAAACACCCTCATTTATCTTTTATTTCTGTAGTGTAAAGGGAAAAACAGTAATTAGATAGCAACAATGAAATGAATGCACATGGATAGTTGATGCAGATTTTTACTGTTGTTTATGATCTGCTAAGATTTACATTGACATGCCAACTAGTTGAGTAGACAACAAATGAACCAGCAAAAACACTGTTGGAAGTATGCATACAGACACACATTCATTATTCATTTAACCCAATGCCATGACCCATCTGCTACTGGCTTACATCAGGACTAAACAGCTGGTTTATGTCTCTGTAGGTTAGGCCAAAGACTCTCATTCCAGACAGCCTTCCCCACAGCCCATGTCGAGAGCAGCAGTCCGGCCAGACGCTGGCTGTGTCGCGGGGCATGGCCGTGGTCAGCCCAAAGAGCCAGGGCGCATCTCTGCCAACTGCCAACAGCACCTTCAGACACGAGAGACTGTCCAACGGGCAAGAGGAGAGTTTGTCATCGCCCACACCCGGTGCCTCCACCAGCCCCGGGGTGGCATATGCCATCATCTCAGCGGCTTCGCCCGCGGCTCACGGGGTGTCGGGAGTCACCGAGGCCATCAAGGTGCAGCCTCTGATCTTAAGCCCGGACAGCAAGGTTAGAAGATCCCTTATGATGCTCAACTAGATTATGAACGTGTTAGTTAGGTGTTGAAACAAATACATACAATCAAACACACTGTAGGGTTTTATATCAACCTACATGAGCAAATAAATGAACAACAAATCATCCATTTAAAGATCCTAATGTTTTGATGTGAGCCTTTCAGGCTTGTGAATGTAATACAGATGTTTTGAGTAACCTGATGTGTCTTAGTAAGAGTGAAGATTGCTTATAAACCAAGATTCAGTAGTTAATCTAAGCATCAAGTCTCCCAAAAGCTCAGGTTAAGTTAAGGTTAGGTTAAGATTTTTGTTTGGCTTGCCAAGCAACACCCTAATTTACAGCGTGATTGTAGTAAAGTATACAAAATATATTTAAATAAAACTTAAGTTATACTAAATATCAGCACACATGAAAGATTTAAAACTGGACTGCCTAAACCGGTTAAATGTGATCTTCAGGTTATCATCATCCAGCCACAGATTCCCAGCAGCTCGCCAGCGTGTCAGACAGACTGTGCTGTAGATGAAGCGACCTCTGAACCCTCGACACCAGCCAAAAACACAGAGGACGATCCTGAGGTACACTAAAACCAGTCTAAATATTGATCACATTTATAAATAAAATGTTTGTTTGTCTTGTTGTGTAAATCATGACAGATTTGAGTTTGCCTGCTAGTGGTTGACTGAAGCTGAGGCTAACTAGTTGAATTAGTTAAAGAAAAGAGTGAAGTTAAAGCCAAAGCATGGGTTAATGTCACTGTTCATGTTAATGTGTTCATTTCTCTACAATCTACAGAAAATTGCCTTCATGGTATCACTGGGCCTGGTCACTTCTGAACATCTGGAGGGTGAGTGATGCGGTCTGTTTGATTTTGTATGAGAGACTCAGTGAGCGTCAGGGGTTTGTGGTGTTCAGAACTAAAATCCAAATCAATTCCTCCTTTTGAATTGAGATGTGAGACAGGATGCAGATTTATAGGTGAATTTGAATTCGACATAAACATCGTCATATACACAACATGTGGGATATTTACAAAAGCATTAATATTAATAATATAGAGCACAATATTTAATTACATTATAATCAGTTATGTTGATTCTGATATGTACAGATGATGATGATGATGATGATGATGATGATGATGATGATGATGATGACTTCAGCCTGAAGTTTTTAATGATTATAATTTTTTTTTATATCAGAGATTCAGAGTAAAAGGCAGGAGAGGAAACGGCGCAGTACAGCAAACCCTGCATACAGTGGCCTGTTTGAACCTGAGGTCTGTCTATCATCATTCTTTAAAATTATTATATAAAAATAATTATAAAAGTTATAATGTTTTACGGCTCAGGTCATTTGTAAAACTTCTTGTATTTTCCTTTTAGCGCAAACGTCTTGCCTCACATTTCCTGAGCAGTCCAATGTTTCTGTCTGCCAGAGGTAAAGGACATTTCTGCTTCTCTTTACACATAAAGAAACTCTGAATTAGGTTCAGTTTTATTTAGCATTTTTTATAGACGGTTTCAGCAGTAACAACATAAACACGCAGCTTTCGTGGTCATCACGAAACTTCCGATAAACTCTTTGAAGAATAAATAACAACAAAGTACTTTTAAAGTAGTTTATTTATATAACAAGCAAACTAAACAACACGTAGATTACACAGGAACCCAAAACATTTGTTATTTTCGACGTGGTATTTGTTTAAGAGTTACGTTTTAGCAACTAGTCAGAGCTTAAACAAACAGAAACCGGAGGTAAGGTTCAGACCAGACGCTTATCGCGTCACCGCACATGAAACGGTCCATAGTATGCATTTTTGCCAAGCAGCTTTACAGAAATATTTTGAAGATCTTATTGTTTTTCTCAAATGTTTAACATTAAAATATAAATATCCAGCATATTATTACTTTTTTAAACAATTGTATTTAAAGTCGCAATCCAGTTCACCTCTCTATCACCAAAACATTTTTTCTAGTCTTACTTTATAAAAATTAGACGGCAATATGGCAGAGAGTTTAAAAGGAAAGAAATAAAAAAAGATATTGCCATCTCTGTTTGAAACATAAAACTTTTTAGGTTGTCCTTTTTTAAACTTTTCATGGGTTGAAATCAAAAGATTTCCCACACAGTTGTAGCAGACTGGTCAGATTAGGTTAAAATGATGAGGTTAATCTTACGCTGCATCTGAAACGGTGTAGTCTATATACTGAAGTGGGTGGAGTATGAATATATTTCAGACATCTGCCATGTTTTTAATGTCATGTGACCTGTATGTCCTTTGACCTATGAACAATCCTGAAAATCATTTATATATGCATTGTTTAACAAGTACAATTTATTAAGTACAAAGTTTCTTAAACATTTGTCTGTACCTAAAGATCACATAAAGAGCTGCCTGATTCAATGAATTTCAGTATTTTTATTTTATTCTTTTTAATTTGACGCCTCCTCAGCTGGCGTGGTCTTAGGTGAAAGTCAAGCATCTATCCAATGCACATTTTAAACATGTGGCCTAAAGTAGTCTGGCATCCGGGTACTTTTCACCTACTGCTTTTTGAACACTATGAATGGACATACATGTACACTACTAACCTCGCTTACTGATTTTTTAGAAGTGATTTCAGACCCAGTGTTAGGAGAAAGTTTATAACATTTTTTATGTTTCATGTACTTGCTTATTTTTGTTTATTTTTATTCAAAACGTTATGAATTGCAGCTTTAACAAAGATAAATTATCATCCAGAGTCTGCAAGTGAAAGTGTGTGCATGTAGTTAAAGTAACAACAGGTTACCAGTGATGTCTGTGTGATGTTTAATATTAATCGTTCACTGCTTTAACCTGATCACCTGATAGCAACACTGCTGGTTAACTTTCATAACTCTCTCTGGTGTTTGTAACGGCTACTAACCGTCTGTCTGCTTACCTTTACTCACACGCCAGACTCTGAGGAACTGGGCTGGAAGGTACGTCTGTAACATCACTGCTTATATGTGTGTGTGTGTGTGCGCGTATGTGTTTGCATGTCTGTGCGTGATTCTAAAGTGTTTGTACATTACTGATTTCATTTAGTTTAATTCACGTATGATTGACTGTAACCTTGACACCTTACGTCATCTTACATCTTGATTTACACATTGTTATAACTGGCATTACACCTTGTTATGTGTAAAAGGAGGTGTGATGTGATGAGGGTTTAGTTTAGCATGCATTAAATCTGTTAGTGTGTTTAATCTTAACTGTGTGTGTGTGTGTGTGTGTGTGTGTGTGTGTGTGTGTGTGTGTGTGTGTGTGATACAGGAGGAGCTGCAGCATGATGATCAGTGTGCAGTCTGTAAACAGGAAGGAGATCTGCAGCCGTGCCACACCTGTACCCGAGCGTACCACCCCGACTGCCTCCAACCACCTCTCAAAACTGCCAACAGGGCCATGTGGATGTGCCCCAAGTGCCAGAAGAAAGTACGTCATCACACACACACACTTTAAGTCATATATATATATCTGTAAAACTGTATGAGGTCACTGAACATCAAGATGAAGGGAAATAAGAGCGATCTGCTCATCTTCTCTGTCGTGTTTATTTCTGTAAGGTTTTGAACAAAGAGAACTTAACCTGGCCACAGAACTTCATTCAGTCGTACGTGACACATAAAGCAGGTAAACAATCACATCTGGATTCATTTCATCAATGTTTTTATGACATCTGCGTCAACATTATTCTGCATATGGAGTTGTGAATGTGCTTGTGTTGATGTGATTGTGTGACATGAGGATGTGATGTGTGATTATAGTTTAATATGATTGTGTGACATGATTGTGCAGTGAGAGAGGAGGAAAGAAGAAAGCTGATGAGAAGAAACAGTGAACTGAAGAAAGAGTGTGAACATCTGAGCGAACACGACCAAAGACTTGGAAAATCTCTATCGGTAAGAAACTACAGTAAAGTCTACAACTTTCAATGTGGATCGGTTTTAAAGTCCCTGTAAAGTCAATCTTAAAGATTTATTCTAAACACATTATAAAAGTATTGCTGAAACATTACAAAGACTGAACTGTGTAGTATTGAATTGTGGAGGTAAACAAGTTTTCCAAATTTATTCTAAACTGCAAGAAAAAAAATTCTTAGTCTTTTTCATCTTGTTTTCAGTAAAAATATCTAAAAAGTCTTACATTAAGATGCTTTTTCTTGATGAGCAAAAATATTTTTATTTTATTTTTCTTGATAGGGTAAGCAAATTTTTCTTGAATTTTTCTTGAATTTAGTGTTTAAGAAAAATGTTCAAGATTTTTTTGCTTGTTTTATGCACAAAATCACTTAAATGTGATGTTTTTGGTCTTAAAACTAGACTTATTTTCTTGGGTCGTTTTGCTTAAAAAAAGCATCTTAATTTAAGAATTTTTTTATAGTTTTACTGAAAACAAGACAAAAATGCTAAGAATTATTTTTCTTAAATAATTTTTTGCAGTGTAGGATAGGGCGGAGCTAAAACAGTGACTTGATGATGCACTGGAGCCACTGCACGTGGCCTCGCCCCTAACATAATTGCGAGCATCCATTCAGTTTAAGAGAGATGGCAGCTTTCCCACGAGTGGAAATATAATATAATATAATGAGCATTCACTGTGTGATGTTAAAGTGTGTTAGGTGTTTCAACAGAAATGCATGGAGCATAAAGAGCGTCTCCTGGGTCAACAGCGGGACACCCAGGCCTCTCTGGAGCGCCTCAAGACTCTCATACGCCTCATCCAGCGTGACCAGATGATCCAAGTCACTATGACGGCCACCACGACCACAGGAGCATCACTGCTCTCCCTGCCTTGGATCAAAGCCACGGGCAGCACCAGCACCACAGCGCCATCTGTCGGCCCCTCCGCAGTACTGCACAAAAACGTGCTTCAGCCGCAAGGCAACAACTGACCTTAACCGGATCACCAAACATAATCCAACAGAGACACGGACGGTGAGATCTAACCGACGTGTTTTCTTCTGGTAATGTCTTACAATAAAAAAGGAAAAAAAGAGAAAAAAAAATATTGCAAAAGAAATGTTAAGCGTCTTTGGATTCATAAGTATTTTTAAAGCCAAACACACACACAGTGCTCACGAGATTTTTTTTACTCACCGTTTTTTAATTTATTATTTTTCTTGGCCTTACTGTATTTACGACTAGATTAAAATGCGGTTGCAGATATATGAAATAAGTATTCTACATAGCTAGAGGCGTTTTTAATGCTTTGTGTTTTATACTGGGGGGGTTTGGTGTGTGGGCGGGGTCTGTGTGTGGGGTCATTTGCATATTGTGATTGGGAAGGTTACAGTAGTCGTAGTTGTTTTTGGCAAGCGACGTATGAAACGGAGAGCACCGTACGTTAATATATCCCAAAAGATTGTTTGCGTTTTCCGATGAACGACGTTTGCCATAATAATTCAGGTTAAAGCGAGACAGGGAAATGTTCATTGTGTGTGTACCTACGAGCAGACAAACAAAAGAAATGACAACAAAAATAACTTTTCAGTATTAATAGAGTTAAAAGAACAAAGTATTTAAGATAACAACAGAATTTAGCCTTTTTAGTGGAGATTTTAGTATTTTCATGCGATGCCTGTTAATAATTTCAACGAGTATTGGAGGGAGGAGTCGCTGTACATATATTTATTTTATTATTTTGGCTGTCCCAACAACAAAAACTTAAGGCCATTTAAGTTCTTTGAGTGCCTGATCTCATATCCAAAAATCTTTGGTTTGTTGTTTTTGCCCAGTATATAAAATATGCCAAAAACAAGAGTGGTTTCATATACCGCTAACATTATCCCGTTTTCACTGAAGTGTCATCATTTTCATTTTATTATCTTCTATCGCTATCTATGAAAACCCACCGCAAGTTGCATTATTTTTTTTTACTTTTTAAACGATAACACTGCCTAAAGAATAAAGCAAAGACTTCATATCAAAACATATGAAAATAATGAACTGATTGTTGTTTGGAGATTTGAAGGGTTTGTCTTCCAGCATTAATGCAGAGATTATGACAAAAACACAACAGTCATTGACACGATAACAACAGCACTGTCATTCTTATTAATGAAGATTAAATATTTAAAGAAACAATTGACATCATTATATGTATTTAAGGGCTAACAAACCTTTATCAAACTACAGTCGGATTAAAAATCTACATTTGCCTAAACATTGTGATAAAAATATTACTGAGATGATTCAGGTTACACTTGAAGTCTGTGTATATAATCTAATAAAATGCATTACTGTATTAAAACAACTTATACACCATCATTATAATCAAAGTCCACCATATTTGCAACAGCTCCAGGTCTTGAGTGTTAGTCATTGAAATTTGGCTCCCCTTGTGATGTCAGAAGGGGTCTTATTATAATTATCCGCCCCTTAATCTGGACTATCCAACCATGGCACTGCTATTTAGTGCAGAGAAAGAGAGAGCCATTTTAACAATAAATGATCTGTGGGGTATTTTGAGCTAAAATTTGACATATGTACTTTAACTTGACATCTTAGGAAAGTTTTATAAAATGCCTCCTTTAAAAGGTGTGACTGAAGTTTTTAAATAGTTAAGTTGTACGCCTTCTTGAATTTAAGTAGTCACAGTTCAGTATAGATCTACGTCTTTAAATATAACATCCCTGTAAACACTAAATGATTTGTCTTATATTCTCTTTAACGCAGGGGTTCACAAACTTTTCATTTTCAGCCCTCTTAAATGGGTATAATTTATCCCAGGTCTCACCAACATACTTTAAATGTAAATATAATGAAACAAAATTGCATATTTAATTTAAGTTTAATTGCAAAACTTACGGTAGGCCTATATCATATCAAAATCATTATCATTGCCTGTCATTAGTTGGACTAAACCGTCACTGACCCGTGACCTGATCCCATTGTGCGACCCATAGTTTGAAAATCCCTGCTTTAAAGGCATGAACATGTTTTCTATAGTTATAGTTAGTTAAAAATATGCTTTATAAGATAATATATATATATAAACATGCCAACCCTTGTATTACATTATATATACAGACGTCATAAAAAGTGCTGTTGTTAAAGCCCACAGGTGGTGTCATTCAGGTCCTGTTCTATCAGATATAGATTGTAACCGAGTGCATATCATCAGACTGTTGTGTCACCTACTAAATACTGAACAAATTCACATGCATTTTTGCCCATGCAAATAACCCAAAATTGTCTTTTTTCCTCCAGTAAAATAAATGTACTGAAGCAAACGTGTGATATTTAAGAAGATGACTTTTGGTTTTAAAGAACTTTATTATTTATTTGATTGTGTAAAATAACCACTGGCATTGGTTTGTCCATAAATGTAAGAATGAAGAGTTTCAAACATGTCAGCTTTATATATCAGATCAATATCATTTTCATCCACGTGCCGTCGCCCACGTTCCAGAATTCCTCTCCGGGAGAAACTGTGCTGTGCTTCTACAGATCTATTTTACTACACTCAACACTTCGTTGAACAAAATTTTATTCTTTTATCAATGAACAAATGAGAAAGACAGTGTTTTTTATTGTTTGCTAATTATGCATTTTGACTTGGCTTATAATATGTGACGTGTACATTTGCAAAACAGAGGAGTGAACGTCAAGGGCAAAGCGTTCAAGACACCATGAGGAGATGTTTAGTCTTCATGATGTCTTTGAAGCGTGTTGACTGTCCAGTGGATGGTGTGTGTGTGTGTGTGTGTGTCTTACATATGCCAATGTAGTTTTTACATCATCTTCTGATCTATTAAAGTTGATTGATGGACGTTGATCAATTGTAAAGAGTCTCACCTTTTTGTGCCCATGATTCATAATAAACAAGGAGAAATCCTGGAAAAAGAGTTACAATATTCAATGTGTGTATTTATTTGTATCATATACTTGTTAACATTTATAAAAGTTGTCATTTAATGATCAGCATTACTGATCATACTTTCAATAATTGATTCAATAATGATTCCCTTATTGAGAACTTATTTTGGTTTATTCTGGTCGACAATAAATCAGGTGACTTAAATCTCATAGACTTGATACTTGGACAGCACAACCACTAATCAACACATTGGCATCCTCTATTAACACCAGAAGAACTCATGAAACCATAGCAACCACCCACAACATCCTAGCGACAGCACAACAACAGGTTACAAATCTCCCACCTTAGCAACCCATACGGCCAAAAATATATTTTAATAAAGTAAAGCTTAATTAAATGTATTTCTTAATTTGACAGTACATTTGAGGAGTTTCGTTGCAAAACGAGATAACTCAGTTTTTAACATTTTTGTCAAAACATGTTTATTATTATGTTGTCATGTTATTATTTTGTTTTATGGTGCTACTTAGTTGTATTTTTTAAGTTATGAAGATTTAAATCAAAACAAACCAACTGCATTTGAACTGATATTAATTGGAATGCACAACCAAAAAAAAAAAAAAACGAGAAAAATTTCTGAAAAAATCTCGTTTTGCAACGAAACTCTTCATTTAGTTTTAACCATTTCAAAATGTATTTCAGATGCAACAAATATATTTTTAATTTTACAGCCCATATGGCAAAAATTTAGTTTATAAAGTATATTTTTACAGTTAAATACCTTTTATGTTTACAGGTTTGTAATAAAAAATTTCTTCCAGTGCGATGTGAATATAAATGTTTTAAAATATACAAAAAATATTTTTTTTTAGTAGGCCTATCTATTAAAAATGATATATGTAGTATAAATGTAAATATTTTTGACTATTTAAGCTGCTTTACAATATATAAAACAGATGTGTTAAATCAAGTGTTAAATCAATGTCAGGTATGATGCACGTGACAGTAAAACTTTCATCTTCTCTGTGTAAAGTCTGACACCTCCTGGCTAAGGAGAAAAGTTTAATCTCTTCTGTGGAGTTTAATTCATTTTATTAATGTAACCCAATAGTTAATTAATGAAACCCATTCATATAATATCGGGTGTACTACATTTTCCTTTTTTAAAAAAATCATATTTTCCTTTTTTCCGATTTCAAGCATTTTTCTGTTGTTTGTGTGTGTGTGTGTGGGGGGGGGGGGAAGCTGCGTTAACATTAATGAACACCATGAAGCGCCACATAAATTGAATTAAAGAAATATCGCTATATTAACTATCATTTTAATAAAAATCTTAGATTATTATATATTTGGTAATATAATGATCATTATTCATTTAAAAACAATAAACCTACATCAACAGTCTACCAGCAACATACAAGCGCGCCTCCTCCTGCGCTTCTGATTGGAGGATTCTATGACTGGAGGCCAGACAGGCGCGTGACCAGCGTCACTGATCCATCTCGTCTAAATTAACCACAGTTTTACTACAGTTACCGATATATCGTCTTGATATTTGTGGTAAAGTTATGGTAATATAAAAAGATTTGTGGTTAGTGCTCAACAGATCCAGGTGGAAAACGAGCATAACTATTTACATTGAAAATCCTCAATCTTTGAAATAAACCACTTATAACTATATCATTATAAATACAAGTAAAATGTTTATAACCATTAAGAGTTTTTTTTTTATTTTAATCTGAAAGCTGTTTTTGAGCATTTTTCTCGGCATCATTCAGTCCATTTACAAACCCAGTACATTAGTGTAGTCGGTTAAAGGAGATTTTCTTGTTATGTAATTAGCCACTTATATTATTCGCATATCTCAAGGCAAAAACATGTCATAACATAAACATTTTACTGATCAGTTATCTTCCCTGCTAAAAAAAAAAACAATAGACATTTATATTGAACCTTAAAATCTAAAAACTATCCTGCAGATGGAGCTATTGCAATACCACGAGTTTTGTAGACTTGTCAGCTTTTTATCCCAGACGGTAATAAGTGTCCGACCTCTGCTGGGAGACACCGGAAGTGCCGCTTGCGCTCGCGGGCGATCATTGATTTTCGCGCGCTTCTCAAGGTTTTCACGACTTTCACCCGTTTACAGCCTCAGTTGAAGGTAATTATGCTTTATATTCACTGTCACGACTCACAATCGTCAATTCATCACCCTGGATTCTTTCTTTAGCATAAATAACTTTTATTCTCTTCAGTTATAAAGCAGTAAATAGACACAATCCATCATTTCAGTGCACTGAGAACTTGACCTTGTCTTAATACGGCTCCGTGAAATAACCATGCTTCATATGAATTCAAACTCAACCGTAATAAATCACACTTTCACATCCCAGTTTAAACATCCCAACGCATTCCAGCCAATCCAGTCCCGACTCCAGCTATGAGATCAGATGTAAGGTGTCACGAGTGATGCACCTGCTGGGACAGAGACTTGTGTGGGCATGTTTCACTTCATTTTTATTTTTATTGAACAACAAGTGAAGATTAATCAACTAACACATTATTGTTTCCTTGCAACCCATATTGTGGTTTATGTGGTGGGATGGATTTTGTGATGTAATAACATTCAGATGGGACAGATGAAGACTAATGTCTCAGCATGGAAATGCTAAATGTAAAAGTAAAAGTGAATCAGGTGTAAAACTAACACGAGATGTTTGCAGACGTTGTTTAAGAACTTCCTTTAAAAGTGAAACTGCAGTGTATAATGATTCATTTGTTCAGCAGAAACACCCGATCAACCTGAACTCCACCTGATTGTCTAGGACAGGACACATATAGACCTGAGGAACCCAGCATTTTCATCGGATATATCATCAGTTTAACAGTATGTAGTGTTGTAATGCAGGATGATCTCTGAAACTTATATCGATTGAAGTTTTACACCTCAGTGCTCAGCAGAAACTCAACTGACTGCATTTCAGAAACACAAAACTCTTTAACCTCTGACTGCTTGGCCACATCCTTCAGTATATTATAAGAAACAGCTAAAGTAAGACATGACACATTTTTAAAACTCACTTTTAAAAACAAAATTTCTTCTTCTGTTGTCACTAAAAATTTGTAGCTTTGTTAATTTGTACAGCATTTTATTAAATTGACATTTTTTTCCAGGCATTATCTGTCTGTAATGCATTTTTGTTTATTGTCCTAAAATACTATAAATTAGCATTAACATCCACAACAGTTTTGTTTCCGTATATTATTATCAATTATAATCCAGGAGAAGATTGATCTGCTGGCAGGATACAGCAAACAAATACATCTCTTTGGCCAAAAATAGGTTTTAAATATATGAAAAATACATTTTGTAGAAACTAAAGCATAATGAAAAATATATTTTTTAATTTGAAAATATATTTAGGTTTTAACCTTTATATATTAACATATATTTCAAAATGTAATTTAAGGCAACAAATACATTTCTAATTTTACAACCCCGTAAACTCCACAAAGAATCAATAACAACGCAGTCCTTTAAGAGTAGTTTATGTCTGATAAATAAGCAAAATAAACAAGTAGCCTTAGTTGAAATCACCTTAGTTCAAATCATAACTAAAGAGTATCATAAAAGACACTGAGTAAACGTTACTGTGTAAAATATACTATATAATGTATACGATCTTAACTACAGATCGGCTGCCAAACCTCCCTTCACATCTCCCATCATCTTTAGGAAACCAAAACTTTTGTTATTTTCATTATAGTTATTTGTTCCACAGTTCAGTTTTGCCACTAGCCAGACCAGTAAACAAAAACTTAAGTTCAGTCCAGATGTATAACCAAAACAGTGCACGTGCATCTGATGAAACCATCTATGCTTAATACATCTTCACTTTATAAAGTATATTTTTGGAGTTGAAAATATATTTTTAATTTTTTGCAAACCTGTTATTTAAAAAAATGTGTGACGTGAATATACAGTCTTGTTCAAAATAATAGCAGTACAATGTGACTAACCAGAATAATCAAGGTTTTTAGTATATTTTTTTATTGCTACGTGGCAAACAAGTTACCAGTAGGTTCAGTAGATTCTCAGAAAACAAATGAGACCCAGCATTCATGATATGCACGCTCTTAAGGCTGTGCAATTGGGCAAGTAGTTGAATTAGTTGAAAGGGGTGTGTTCAAAAAAATAGCAGTGTGGCATTCAATCACTGAGGTCATCAATTTTGTGAAGAAACAGGTGTGAATCAGGTGGCCCCTATTTAAGGATGAAGCCAACACTTGTTAAACATGCATTTGAAAGCTGAGGAAAATGGGTCGTTCAAGACATTGTTCAGAAGAACAGCGTACAGAAGAACAGCGTACTTTGATTAAAAAGTTGATTGGAGAGGGGAAAACCTATAAAGAGGTGCAAAAAATGATAGGCTGTTCAACTAAAATGATCTCCAATGCCTTAAAATGGAGAGCAAAACCAGAGAGACGTGGAAGAAAACGGAAGACAACCATCAAAATGGATAGAAGAATAACCAGAATGGCAAAGGCTCAGCCAATGATCACCTCCAGGATGATCAAAGACAGTCTGGAGTTACCTGTACTGTAAGTACTGTGACAGTTAGAAGACGTCTGTGTGAAGCTAATCTATTTTCAAGAATCCCCCGCAAAGTCCCTCTGTTAAAAAAAAGGCATGTGCAGAAGAGGTTACAATTTGCCAAAGAACACATCAACTGGCCTAAAGAGAAATGGAGGAACATTTTGTGGACTGATGAGAGTAAAATTGTTCTTTTTGGGTCCAAGGGCCACAGGCAGTTTGTGAGACGACCCCCAAACTCTGAATTCAAGCCACAGTACACAGTGAAGACAGTGAAGCATGGAGCATGATATGGGCATGTTTCTCCTACTATGGTGTTGGGCCTACTTATCGCATACCAGGGATCATGGATCAGTTTGCATATGTTAAAATACTTGAAGAGGTCATGTTGCCCTATGCTGAAGAGGACATGCCCTTAAAATGGTTGTTTCAACAAGACAATGACCCAAAACACACTAGTAAACGGTTTCCAAACCAACAAAATTAATGTTATGGAGTGGCCAGCCCAATCTCCAGACCTTAATCCAACTGAGAACTTGTGGGGTGATATCAAAACTGCTGTTTCTGAAGCAAAACCAAGAAATGTGAATGAATTGTGGAATGTTGTTAAAGAATCATGGAGTGGAATAACAGCTGAGAGATGCCACAAGTTGGTTGACTCCATGCCACACAGATGTCAAGCAGTTTTAAAAAACTGTGGTCATACAACTAAATATTAGTTTCACGAGTTCACACTTACAAATAAGTTAAAAGAATTAAATTAGTAAACGTATTTGGCGTGCTGTCCGGGGAGAGGGCTCTGAGCAGGGAATGAGCCTGAAACACAGAGTATCCCCCCCCCCCGTAAGGAAATAACTTGATAAGTGAGAGGAGACGGGGTGGAGGAGGGATTCTGAAAGATGCGAAGGATTTTCAGTGAGTTCAACTGTGATTTATATATGGCTTGCTTTCGAGCTGATTGGGTGTATTGTTGATTACCGATTGAAAGCGGCTGGTGCCATTGACTACTGATTGAAAACAGCTGAAGTCACTTAGGTATTTTATTTGACATGTTCCTCCCGAACTTTGTTAATAAAACATCATTTCACGAGTTCACACTTACAAATAAGTTAAAAGAATTAAATTAGTAAACGTATTTGGCGTGCTGTCCGGGGAGAGGGCTCTGAGCAGGGAATGAGCCTGAAACACAGAGTATCCCCCCAAAAGGCAAAATAGATTATTCGGACAGCAGCCGGGAGCTGTGCCCCCCAAACGTAGAAATGATGAGGCTGATGTTTGCGGAGAAGACGTCTGAAATCGGGAGTTTTGAGTCTGTTTCCGATGGAAGATTAATATATGCTGCGCTGTAGGATGGGTGAGCCTGCCACCTCCGATGAGCTGGACGATTTTGGAGGGGCTTTGCGGCATCCGAACGGGAGTTCAATACTCGCTGCGATCGGACGTGTGTAAGCCCTGCTGGCGGTCGGATGGGTAATTTGATTAAATTATGTAAGGAGGCTTTGTGGTGTCCGACGGGAGTTCAATACTCACTGCGATCGGACGGGTAAGCCCCCACGTTGATGGTGGGCAATTTAATAATTTATATAAGAATGCTTTCTAATAGTGCCCGACGGGAGTTCAATACTCACTGCGATCGGACGGGTAAGCACCATTGATGGTGCGCAATTGATAATTTATATTAGTATGCTTTCTAATGGTGCCCGACGGGAGTTCAATACTCACTGCGATCGGACGGGTAAGCCCCGTTGATGGAGGGAAATTTAAATATTTATATTAGGAGGCTTTCTAATGGAGCCCGACGGGAGTTCAATACTCGCTGCGACCAGGCGGTAAGCCCTCGCTGATGGTTTGTTTCATGTTTTGAATTTGGGAGGCTTCTGCGGCGTCAGACGGGAGTTCAATACTCGCTGCGATCGGACGTGTAGCCCCCCACTGGTAATGGGGAATTCGCTCATTTAGGAGGCTTAGTGTTGCCCGACGGGAGTTCAATACTCGCTGCGATCGGACGTGTAGCCCCCACTGGTAATGGGGAATTCGCTCATTTAGGAGGCTTAGTGGTGCCCGACGGGAGTTCAATACTCGCTGCGATCGGACAGATAGCCTCGCTGGCGATTAGATAGGCTATTTGATTATTTATATTATGAGGCTTTCTTAGTGGTGCCCGACGGGAGTTCAATACTCGCTGCGATCGGACAGGTAGCCTCGCTGGCGATGAGATGGGCAATGATAATTTATATTAGGAGGCTTTCTAGTGGTGCCCGACGGGAGTTCAATACTCACTGCGATCAGACAGGTAGCCTCGCTAGGGATGAGATGGGCCATGATAATTTAAATTAGAAGGCTTTCTAGTGGTGCCCGACGGGAGTTCAATACTCGCTGCGATCGGACAGGTAGCCTCGCTGGCAATGTGATGGGCAATGATAATTTATATTAGGAGGCTTTCTAGTGGTGCCCGACGGGAGTTCAATACTCGCTGCGATCGGACAGGTAGCCTCGCTGGCAATGCGATGGGCAATGATAATTTATATTAGGAGGCTTCTAGTGGTGCCCGACGGGAGTTCAATACTCGCTGCGATCGGACAGGTAGCCTCGCTGGCAATGCGATGGGCAATGATAATTTATATTAGGAGGCTTCTAGTGGTGCCCGACGGGAGTTCAATACTCGCTGCGATCGGACAGGTAGCCTCGCTGGCGATGAGATGGGCAATGATAATTTATTTTAGGAGGCTTTCTAGTGGTGCCCGACGGGAGTTCAATACTCGCTGCGATCGGACAGGTAGCCTCGCTGGCGATGAAATGGGCAATGATAATTTATATTAGGAGGCTTTCTAGTGGTGCCCGACGGGAGTTCAATACTCGCTGCGATCGGACGGTATAGCCTCGCTGGCGATGAGATGGGCAATAATAATTTATATTAGGAGGCTTCTAGTGGTGCCCGACGGGAGTTCAATACTCGCTGCGATCGGACAATATAGCCTCGCTGGCGATGAAATGGGCAATGATAATTTATATTAGGAGGCTTTCTAGTGGTGCCCGACGGGAGTTCAATACTCACTGCGATCGGACAGGTAAGCCATGCTGGCAATGGGTGAGGAAATGTAATCATTTATATTAGAAGGCTTTCTGTTTGTTTCATATTGGGAGGGTTTTGCGAAATTTGACAGGAGTTCAATACTCGCTGCAATCGGATGGTTAGCCCCCCTTTCGTGATTGGAGTTAATTTAACTGATAAGGGTTTGGTGCGCTTTTTTAATGTGGAAGCGGTTAGATTTGATATAGCTTTTGAAAGCTTCAGATGACCAACGACCAAGAGCTTGGATCTGCTGCCGCGAGAATCCTTTTTGGGCGGCTGTGATTGCAGCACCTATACAGAATGAGTGACCTGAAAGGAGTTCTGCTGGGATGCCCGATTGGATTAGGACTAATTTTTTTTTTTTTTTTTTTTTTTTTTTTTTTTTAAAGGTTTTGAAACCAGAAGCGTGTGATTGGATGTTTTGCGTCGTTTATAAATTGGGTCTGAGGGGTCCTTACTTGTTAATTTCCTGAATTGAAGGTAGGATTTGAGAGTTTGGTAAGGTTGGATAGGTGAATGGAGGTTGAAAATATAAATGAAATGGCCTTTTTTGAATTTGTCTGTCTTCCTCTGTTTAATAAAGTAGGAGATAGTTTCATCGTCTACTAGGGATAGATCTGAAATTGTGGGATGAATCTTTGGGTTAAAATTTTAGGTCTTGGTGAGTTCCGAGGATCTGAGAAACCCGAAAAAGCAAAAATAAACATAGCATCCAATGTGCGAGCTGTATTGATGGAATAGACACAGGGTATGGATACATTTAGTAAGTAGGTCTAGTGTTAAAGGTTGTCTAGCATCTGGGCGGGTGGGTGGCTTTAATAAGCAGTTTGTGAATTTGTTAGGGGAGGGAGAGACGAAAATTAATTTATGGAAAAGTTGGATTCCGCTTAGATAGCCTTTAATGGAACTGATTTGTAGGTTTTTTGGTGTTGTAGAGGTAGGAGATAGACAATGTAATTGTGAGCAGTGAGAAATCTGGGAATGGAAGATTAAAAATTAAATGAAAGGTTTTAAAACATCTCCAGGTTGTTAGATATGATTGGAGAGTTCTGGTGAAAAAGGCTTGGAAAATTGAATTGAGAGAAGCGTCGAGTAATGTTCTCAAGAATGGTTTACGGGAAGATTAATTCCGAATAGTGAGGTACTGGCTAGGGCGGGGATTTTGATTCGAATTTCAAGAATCGATTAGATTCCGATTCTCCAGATATTGAATCGATTATCATTATTCGTTCTGATCCGATCTTTGAGATCTAGATACGTGTTTTTGAAAAAGCATGAAATGGTGCCAGATAGGGGTGGGCGGAATGACCAAAAATCTATTCCACGGAATGATTCAGTTTTACCAGTTTTTAAATATGGACAATTTAAAGTTAATGATGTTAAAGTGAAAATGCCCAGATGCTAACAACAGATTAAGTCTTGATAGACAGAGTCTTGAGTTATTAATTTTATAGACTATTGAAGCTATAGTATGCATTGTATTTTGTATTTATGCATACATTACATTAAAATAGGCAATATGTAAAATGAACAGGTATAAGTTTAACACGAACAGACAGGATAAATACCTGTATATGAGAGACGGATCTCTAGATATAGATATTATAAATATGACAGCTGCTATGATGTGATGAAGTCTATTTTAAGGTCTTAACGCTCTTTACTTTCTATTAGACCTTAACATTTGCGTTTCTTTCTCGTCTTTCTGATCAAAGATATTTGTACTATAAGCAAATCAGGCCTCAAACTACATCGCTCAATCGGTGCACGCGTTACTGATATAAACGAGAGTTTTGTCTTAAAGTTCAGAAACTTACAACTATTAGCATTATGTGCGAGAAGAACTCTTTATTTGGGGACCTGTTGCGCGCGCCTCAAGAAACCTCTGCCCGTCAGAGACCGGCTGCATGAGCACAGAGGGGGAGAGAGAGAGAGATTCGCTGCCAGACCCGCGGTGGATTCACTGGCGCTTATTATAAAAATAACACAAATAACTCGTTCATTTGTTATGAGTGGATTATTTTAAATGTAGATCGCAGCTTTCAGCGTTTCTGGAGTTTTCAAAACAACCACTTTTGTGGAATACAGTTCAGTGTAGAAAAAATGATGGGGTCTTGTGCTCGCTGCTGCTGATGGAGTTTGGGAAGCGAACGGGAAGGCGAGAGAGAGTGTTGAGGTGGAAAGTAGATGGGCTGGGCTTGCGCCTCTAGTGGAGGCATCATCGCGCTACCACTTGCCGTAGGCCCTGGCTGGCTGAGGAAAAGTGTTAGGGTTAGCTTCGTGAGAAGGACCGGCTAAAACTGTCCGGGCTCGCGGCTCTGGCGGAGGCAGCCTCACGTCAGGAGCCGCGGGCCATGAACAGTGGATATTGGCAGCAGGTTGCGTCTGCTCCGCCAACGGAGGCAGCCTCACGCTGACGGGGAGACGGTCGCTGCTGGTGGCCGGTATATCCGGAGTGGAAGCCTGTGGTGGAGAATAACCCGGAAAAGTTTTCCGGGCTCGCGGCTCTGGCGGAGGCAGCCTCACGTCAGGAGCCGCGGACCGCAGCTGTTTAGTGGCAACAGTTCGCGCCTGCCCCGCCAGCGGAGGCAACCTCACGCTAGCGGAGCGACGGTTACTGTTGGTGGCTGGTAAATCCGGGCTAGGAGTGCTGGAAGCCCCCGCTGAATGACGTGGAGCAGCAGGTTGCGGTGTAGCAGGGGATCGACCCAGGCTTGCTGGGGCTCGTACTCTTACCTGGAGGTCGACGGAGTTTTGGTCTTACTATTCTGAAAGATGCCATTCTGAAAGATGCCATTCTGAAAGATGCGAAGGATTTTCAGTGAGTTCAACTGTGATTTATATATGGCTTGCTTTCGAGCTGATTGGGTGTATTGTTGATTACCGATTGAAAGCGGCTGGTGCCATTGACTACTGATTGAAAACAGCTGAAGTCACTTAGGTATTTTATTTGACATGTTCCTCCCGAACTTTGTTAATAAAACATCATTTAGTGATTCACAGGATTGCTAAATCCCAGAAAAAAAAAATGTTTGTACAAAATAGTTTTGAGTTTGTACAGTCAAAGGTAGACACTGCTATTTTTTTGAACACACCCCTTTCAACTAATTGCCCAATTGCACAGCCTTAAGAGCGTGCATATCATGAATGCTGGGTCTCATTTGTTTTCTGAGAATCTACTGAACCTACTGGTAACTTGTTTGCCACGTAGCAATAAAAAACATACTAAAAACCTTGATTATTCTGGTTAGTCACATTGTACTGCTATTATTTTGAACAAGACTGTATTTCCTTGGTTTGAAATGTTTTAAAATATACAAAAGGCAACATTTTTTTTTAAACATTTCAAAATATATTTCAGCAAATCTATTTTTTTGCCTTTTTTGTATCTTTTTAAACAAATATATTTAAATATGAATATTTATTTTTGCCGTATGGGTAACAACCCAACACACCGTAAAACATCAGAGAAGTTGTAAAAGAATTATTATTATTTGTTACTTGTTTATTTGTATTTGTTCATTTGCTATTTTACTCAGAAATATAAGTTTAGATGATTGTTTAACTGTAAGTACTTCATACTCAGGTAAGCGAAGGTGAAAGACAGCATTTTAATGTTAAAAGAGATCTTAAGAAGTGACGTGTGTGGGTTTGCAAAACGGGAAGTCTGAAATGTTGCGCACAGACATTTGAACTTTACCTATACTCTTAAAACGGATGTCTTCAAAACAACACAATCAGTTAGTTTAGGGACACCACACTAACACACTCACAGGCACACACACAACTTTTCTTAGGGTATATAAATACTGAGACAATCTTTAAGCTTGGGAACAAAATTCAGATCATTGCTCCCAAAGATCTTGTAAAATTGTCAACCTTTATCATCTTGACCCCTAAATCAAATATTCAAAGACAAGAATGTTGTCATTTTAGATTTTTTTCCACAATAAGTTCCAACATTATAAATTCAGATGAGGATTTCTGGATTTAACCTAAAAGAGGTTTCAGATTCTTCTGACTTTATGATCCTCAAAATCAACACAGATCGTTGTTTAGGGTCAAACCTTTAATCCAAATGATCCAGATATCAAACCTGTGACCTAATCTGAATGAAGATAACATCACATCAATGTGTTTTCCTCAATCTTTACTGTAGACATTCAGATGTGTGCTGTTTTTATTATCCTTTATGTTTGGTTCATCTTTTATCTGGGTTTTCATTTAAGAAAAATCCTTTTGAGAAAGTCGGTGCTGATGGATATTTGGGATGTGAATTGCCCAGCTCAGATCATGAACCTTATTTCATTAGATTATAAATATAATAAATATGTTTTTATTCGACTGTGCATGACCTTACGCTACACGAGTGTTTGTGAACCTGTGGGTTAACGGCACATAAACACACCCAGTAATGCAAACATGTCTGGGCTGCTCCATAAACATGAATTATTTGTGCACTCAACTGATCGGAATTCATAAGATCCCAATCCATTTAGACTTAGTTCAGTGTTTTTGGGTGCACTAAAACCCCTCAAAATCATTTATTGAGTTAGAGACGAGATCAGTCATTCTCATACACTTTGTTTTTCTGGATCATTCCCAATATTTTATAAGACATTCAATTTAGTTTATTCTGTAATGCTTTTTACAATGTGCATGTGTAGCTTAAAAAGCATTTGGAGTAAACAAAGTTTCCTTTAGACATCACTACCAGTGTTTAACTAAACTTCTGTTTAAGACAAACATGAGTTTGCTCAGGTGAATTTATTGACTTCTCAGTTATTTTATTTGCACCAATCAGCCGCAACATTAAACCCAATGACAGGTGAAGTGAATGACATTCATTATATCAAATCAATCAATCACACCTGTGGGATCTATCTATTGACGTGTGTTGTAATACGCTGAACATTATTTATTCAGCAGATGCTTTTATATAACCATTTATAAATAAATAAAGAAATCTTCAACATTATTGCCTCACATCAGTCTGAATAAAGACTGAATCACTACTGAATGATGTGGGCGGGGCTAATGATTCAATACAGGTGACACAGGTTACCAAAATGTCTTTGTAAAACCCTCAGTTTGGGTGCGTGGGAGAAAGATTGTGTGCGTGTATGTGTGGAAGCAAGTGTAAAAATGTCCAAAAAGTGAAATGAAGACATGGGAGGTTTATGGAGTAAATGTTATTTGTGTAAGGCAAGAGCAGAGAAGGAGTTGAGAAAAGACTTTCTCATAGTTTTTAAGTTCATTTTAAAGATTGTTTTGAGAGTCTTCTGTCTGGCTGTGAATTTAAGTTCACAACACTGACACAACAAACTTCAGTTTTTCATCCACACCATCTGTCTTTTATTTTAAAGCCCTGTGAAGCACACATTATACCAAATCACATCTGATCTCAGACAGTTTATCTTTTCATATGGATTGCAATGACAAATGTTAATTGTAATGTGATTTATTTTCTGAATGTTTCAGACTGTTGAAAACATGACAAGAGTTTCAGAATAGAAAATCAATTATAAATTTAAATTTGGACTCTGTGTTGTGAAGGACAACAGATATGAAAAATTACCCAAAAAGATGAGCAGGATCACAAAGTCCCCTGATTGAGCCCTGGAGGACTGTTGCAAATTATAAATGCAATATAATTCAATCATATAACTTGAGAAAGTCATGAGATGAATCACATTTACTTACTCTTGTGCAGTGATCTCCAACATGATGCCCGCGGGCACAGAGTCCGAGTTGCCTGCCAAAGCACTTTCTATTAATAGCCTCAATATTAATATTTATTACTTTGTTAGCTTGGTTTCTTTTTGCGCATGTTAACATTTGAAACCACGATAAAACATATCAACAAATTAAATAAATTCAACAAGTAAAAGAAAAAAGTAGTCCTCCAGATTTTATCCATTGTGATGGCCCTCGCACAAAAGAATGGAGACCCCTGATCTAATGTACATGCAGCTTAAACTTAAACACAAAGTGTAAAAGATCTACTTAAAATAGACAAAAACAAACCAGACAGAGTTTGGATTATTGTATAATGGGTGTACTTTGGATGAAGAAGATGAAAATGACCGCGTCTACATTATGAGAGATGAAGTTATGCTTGTAAAGTTTGCTGTAAACTCATCAGGACAGAAATAACTCTTCTGAGCGGCTCGTGGGTGGAGAAAAGAGATTTACTGGTCCACTGCCAAAGAAAAGACTTTCAGATTTAGTCGGCTGATATCTTCTCACAGAGAAAGTAGTGTGGAGATGAAGATTATAAATATTACAACACATCTAAGCTTACAGATAATGTTGTATATGACACTACTGCACATCTTTAACTTCATCTTCAGATCATCTGAACGCTTCTGGTGGATTTCTGTTCAGCTGCTTTGGTGAAACTCGTCAACCACAATAAGGTTATTTACCCAAGCAAGCAATATTGCACTTAAAAGACGTCTAATAGCGTCCAAACACAGTGTCTAGGATAATATAAGAGATGTCTAACCATAGATCAAAAATAAATAAAATATATGAAATCAAACTGCTTGTATTCCGCATTTACATGATGTAATATCAGACATCTTTAAAGGTATTTAGGCAAAAAATCCATCTAACCAAACTCACTTTAACTTGCATTTTACACATCACCGCAGGTTTTGCTGCATGCATCACATTTCTGTTGTAACGACTGGACACAATTTAGAGCAAGGGTACAAATATTACATTCTCCACATTTTCACCAAATCTGTTGTTTTTGTCCTGATCACCTAACGTTTCTACTGGATCTGTGAGATCTGTGATCTCTTTGGATTGTTGAGTTAAGGTGATGGTTGACTGGTTCTTATCATTTATTAATGAAGGTCTTTACTCAAGGGTAAGGAAACATGCTGGTGTGTGTTGTGTGATACATCTGTTGCTTGTGTGGTGGACTTATCTCCAAATGCTTTGTTATTTAAATAACAAATACAGTAAGATAATAATTCAAATGGCTGTAGATACTTAACACATGAGCAAACACGTTAAGGACCAAAAACCACAGTCTAGTGTTTAACACATACTCCCACCCAAGAGATAAAAACTCATCTGGTGGTCTTTATAATACAGCTGAAGTATCTTCTGATCTTCTTGGCCATGGAGTCTTATGACTCGAATGATGTTTGTAAACGTTTAAAGCTAGCACAGATATCAGTTTATTAGGTTTCATATACATTTTTATATTTGACAAATTATTTGCAAGATATTATCACCTACAACTCAACGCTGTCTTGCATGAAAGAAATGAAGAAACATCTTAACTTTTTCAAAGTTGTTGTAAATATCTGAATAGGAAACACAAACTGTTAAAATGTGTACTTTGCAATGTTTGTGTTTTTTTTTCAATGAAACTGCTTAACACCTTTAAGAGTATTAAGATGATGGAGTACATGATGATTTACTGTAAAGCTGCTTTGAAACGATGGGTTTTGTTGAAATGCTTTAAAAATTAAGACTTAAAATAATGTGATGTCTTGATGGCTGTTCTCAGAACAGAAGTATGATGTTATTTTTAATCTGACTATTCATGACCTGTTTTTTATTTCAACTTTATTCATCGCTGTATTGATTGGTCTGTGATTTTGTTGGAAGTTATATTATAATATAATGCATTGAAAACCTCAGAGCAACACTCATTTATTTTGCTCCAGTTTCATTGAATCTGGTTAAACTGAAGGTTTTTGCTTTAATTGATAACTAGTTGTTTTAATTGTCTAGTTTTGGTAAAGTATTATACTTTTATATATAACTACAGTGACAGTGAAGATATGTGGTCAGCATGTGATTTCACAGACAAGCAGCAGGAACTTTATTAACCTAACAAGCTTCAGGCTCATTTGGCTGAATTTGGGTGCACCTGTTATATTTCCACTAAACCACGTTTAAACGTTATGCACCTTTGTACTTAAAGCAACACTATGTAGTTTTTTTACCTTTAAATAATGTCTCTAAAATTATTTCAGTGATAGAACAACTTTTAACTGGACAAATTGTACTGTTGCTGCAACCTGAGCAGCCTCCTAGCTGCTACAAGCACACTCTGAAAGTGGCGGTGGAGGGTAGGAAACACAGCTCCGCCCCTCCCCCTGCCTGCAGAAGAGTGTCTGATACCAGGCACTGTTGCGCTTTTCAACCACAAGGGGGAACTGAAAGTCATTTTTACATGGAAACTACATAGTGTTGCTTTAACGCAAATAAATAAGTACACTTAACATAAACCCTGAAAAAAGTTCTCCATTACTCAAGTGTTTTAGTTTAATGCATGATTTCTCTCATTCCACAAGATATTTTGAGTTTAATCAATTGTATTTAGGTTATTTCAAATTTCTGGATTTGAAAATGTTACCCATCATGCATTGCAGCATGCATTAATGAACTGCTGGTGTTATGAGTGTTGTTTTGCTGTTTGTAAGGTTTTTCACCTGTAAATACCTGGGCTACAAAAAATGAAGACAGATAAAATGAAAGACTAAAGCTGGTTATTAAGTGAAACTCAGTTAATGTTCATTATTGGTATTCACGATGAAGTGAGGGTTAAGCACAGCAAAGAAGAAAAACACTTGACAGTTACTTGTTTAAATGTGTTACCATATGTTTAAGTTGAATGAACTCATCTGTGCTTACAGGGTGTATATAGGCCTATGCTGTGTATAAGATCTCATCAAAGTTTAGGTTTACATTTGGAAGATTTGAATTTTGCTTGATTTTGAAATTATGAATGAGCAAAACTGTTTGCACTTTGCTCGTTTTCTCTGTTAGTTTGTTCAGCAAAGGTGAATCAGCAGATGATGAATCGTTCTTGAGGAGGTTATCTGTGTCCATCTCGGGACATAAAAGATGACCGCCGGGGGCAGATTGATGCTCGTTCTGCACATTCATTTAAAGCTTTGTCTTCTGGAAACCAGCAAGCTTGTGTTACTGTCATGCTAACAGAGTTTCCAGCTAACTCCAATCACATCTGAGATAAACACCGGAGCCACCTGGATACTGAGATCATTTTATAAAGCAGTACAGACTGAGAACTTGATATTAAAGTTAATGATTTCATGAAATCACAGCCAATAATCCCTCAATGATTATCAATCCACTTCATGATCTGAATTCTGTCTGGATCTGCTACCAAAGAAAGCAAAGTGTCTAGGATAAAACTATTAGCAAGTTTTAATATAGCAAAGTATTATAAAGTAATCTATATTAATTCATGTCAACACTTTCAGGCAATATTATTTATTAAATAATAGTTTTAATTGATAATTAATTAAATGACATCAAGTGGTCTGTCTGGAGTCGATCTCAAAGTTTAGATGTCTTGTTCATGAGAGATTTTGTGTTATAAATAATCTCCAGCACAGGTGATCGAGGTCATAATGACAGACTTGAGAATATAACATACCGTACATGTGCAGATGTTGGACAAATTTTATTAAGCTTATATATAAAACGATTCACATGACTCAATGACACATAAATATGTCATTTTGTTTTGGAGAGTTTATCAGGTTGTTTCAGACATAAATTCCCTTGGCAGCAGTAATTTCATTCTTCTGATGGTGGTTTTATGGGTGTTAGTTCATAAACGGTCATCTTATGAACAGGTTGACTGTGCTGTGTTGGCATCAAATGACTGAAGGTAGTGATGATAACAGACGATACCAGTTCAGTTACAGGAACCGACAATAAGGATGTGAATAATGGTCGTCTTTGTCTGAATTTCCCCGCCTCTCGATCTCTGTTCTTCTCATTTCAACTGAAAACAAGATGTTTGTAGATTGATTGATTTAAGTCTAGATCCAAATAAACTGCTAATATACACAACAAATCTATTAATCGTGAGGAAGCCCACAGGGATCTTCTCTTATGGTCAGCAGCCGTTATCATTTTCCTGGTGTTTCTGAATCTGGAATGATGAATCCTAAGACAAGGTGACACATTAATGAAAACGCTCTCGGCACACATCACAAATGAATCTGCCTGTGACCATTCAACATTTTTACATGTTGCTGGTTCAGCTGTATTGATATTTAGATCGTTCTTCTCTGTGTCACAAGACTGAAAAGGTTCAGATTCAGGAAGCCCATACTGACTACAGACAGGATGATTTGTTTCATTGTTCCTTTTCATTTTTGGAAAGTGAAAGCTCGTGGAGATGTTTAAAAATAAACATGCTGGAAAGCCCATGTACATCAAATGTAAGAATGTAAAAGACTCTGAGATTGTGTGTGAAACCCAACTCGGTTACACTTTACGCTGAACCTCTCTCACTGTATGACATAGGACCCCCGATGAAGGGCCACGATCACATAAATCACGTCAATTGTTTCACAATGGCAATCTTTCATCTGGGACAGGGAATAATTGTGCGTACTGCTTTAAGCAACACAACACCTTCAATGACCGAAGTTTAATGTCTCTCAAAAATCTTCCAGGGTTGCCAGGTCATTATGTAATAAAGCAGTTCAACATTACCCAAAAAGCCTAATGACCTCAAAATAAGCCACTCCCATAGGAAAATACATATTTAAATATTTTTTTTAAATAAATTACACACAAAAAACAACCTGTGGTAAGTTTTTACAAGTAGCCCAATTTTACATTGAAACGTTGACTGATGGTCTTTGACCCCTGTGTAGATTTACAGTTGTGACCTGACCACTATGCTGATTAAATTGCCTTTCTGATTAGACGTGACGAAGGTTTATTTGCACTTTAATTATTTTATAACCTTTACACTAAAATGTGGCATGTGTGTCTTCAGCAGGTCTTGATTTGCTATAAGTTAACCTTGTAAGTAAAGTCCTATAATTCTGTGCATTAATGAAAAATATCTGCTAGAAGACCCAATCTACAAACCCTTCATTATAATAAATCAAGAAAAAAATCTCACCTTTCATCTCAACTTTCTCTTAGTTTACTTTCACTTGTATTCAAAAACAAGATGAAATACATTGAAGTTTAAATATTTTCTTTTTTTTTAAAGCGTCTTTTTAAAGTGAATTGAACATCAACACAACTTTAAGGGCTTCTGGTGCACATGCAAGCATGCATGCACGCACAGACAGACGCGCACACACACACACACTTAGGAGAAACCCCCGCTGTGTTGTGCAAAAAAAATGTACCAAGCAACAAGGAGACATCGCTTGGGCTATGCTAGCTTCCCGTGAATGCAAATCATTTCCACTTTGAAAGAAACTAGATTTGATCCATCTTGAAAGATACGGTGGGTGCTTCCACCTCAATGCTTCAAAGTTAGAAATCTCTCCAGAGATGACTTGGGTTTTACACATTTACATTTCAATATTTTTTAAAATGCCATTAAAGACCGCTATCATCGTATGTGCATGGCTCCCACAGTTACATGACGGTTAATTCTGCCATTTTAGAAAGATATCTGTTTGAAAATCACTATTTGAAAAGCAAGTTAATGAAATTTCCACACTGATAAAAGTGGGAAGGGTTCAAGATGGCTCAGAATTTGTCACCACAGCAGACAACGGTTCATGAGTGCCAGTCACTTAAAGCGCTTTGTAGTTTAATCCAACACGAGAAGAGGTTTGGCCGCTACGCCATGCGCTATACTTAGAAAGTGTGGTCATGCGCACCTGTTTCAGTGCTGTCAACGTCTGTACGTCTCCAATGCAGGCCGCTGCCGGGAGTCGTTTATTGATTCATGGGAAAACAAATCTTGTTTATAGTACACTTCTTAAAATAAACGCACTTGAAAGGTTTATTCACAGAGATGCCACAGAAGAACCATTTCCCCAAAGAAACATTCAGTCAAACATTTTCTGATCTGAAGTGATTTAAAAAAAAAAACTTGTGTGCTGCGCTGATCCACACAATGGAGAAGTATCAGTTGTGTTTCCTTACTGCATGACTGTTGTGTGGCTTTCTTATGTTAGCTGTATGGGACTGTACATATAACACACACAGATACATACATTGCACACCGATGAAAATCCAACACTTTATCCCATCAATAAAGTTTCCTGAACCAACAGGCCTATGTGTCAATCATAGCCATAATCCAAATCATACACCAACAAACAATGGTCTAACGGGAATCTTCTTCCAGGAAAATGAGATGAATAAATAGACTTTTAATATCAAACTACTACACAGTATAAAGTAATAAATGTCATTCAGAATGTGATTCATGCATTTGGTTTGTCAAGTTGGTTATTCATAGACCGGATGTTGGCTAACAAGATAGTATGAAGAGGAGGATTGAAACATCTTTTCTGAATTGAATTCCAGTGGGTTTGCCATGTAGACAAACATTTTCACAAGAGGTACAACATATGCAAAAATAAAAATGATTGTGCTGTTCTCTTAATCTGGGTTATGAATTGAGTCACACACTGCTTTATTCAGTTTACATCTTGGATCAATTGTTTTATTTTTACACCGGTTTTCATCATTGGTCTTGAAATGTAAGATGCTATATTCAACTACATTCACAAACTAAGAGAAACAAAAATACATGAGCTATAAAAGAGATGCTTATTGATCTGCAAACACAGAAATATTCAATATCATGTGACAAACTTTCATTCCCTGTGGTTTAAGTTTCAGCTCAGCATCCCGCTGGAGACGACCAACCAAGGACGAGCGAAAGGTAAGAAGCGACTCTGGAGATAAAGCGAGAAGTGCTGTGGTGTAGATGTCTCCTCTATAGGCACCTGGGACACAGGACCTTATCTCTGGACCTCGCTCAATATTCTGTAACCAAGACTTTAAAATCTTCTGCTCAATGTCAATGTCCTGGACCTGTGAATCATTTGCATTTACAGCATAAATTCAAAGTAGTTTGGGAATATTTGTAAAGATCTTTGTGCTGCTGGGGAAGTCAAAGCAGAGCATAAAAACATAAAACGACAGCTATCTTTTGAAGCCGTACCGCAAAGTGTATGTTAACGAAAACATCCGCGTTCCTCTGGTTAATTATCAACATTTCATTTGCCGCTGTTACTGAAGAGTCCCTTAATGTCAAGACACCTGAGGTCCATGGTGATCTTTTGGGCAAATCACCTTTTACATACTATAAAATACTGTAAAATTTACATCTCTACAATGTTCTGAAATTTAGTCAATACAAATTAGTTATCAGATTAATGCACACACCCTTCAGTACGTTTTATTCATTATAGAGATAGATTTACCAATAGTGTGAAATACATGAAATGCCTTCTCTTGACATCAGGTCAGCAGGTCAATGCTTTATGAGATGAGTGAAAGGAGGACACGGCTGGTAAACCCTCATGAAGGCACTAACCGGTGCTTGTTAATACACTCTATCATAATTAAAACACTAGATTTACATAAACACTACGTGAACAACTGTTCATAACTAATGCAGTATAAAGGTTTCTTAAACAACCTTGCTGTAAGATGTATCCTGTGGTTGAGGAACACTAGAGAGATTGTTGTAATCACTGAAATTGGGTAAAGATCAGATTGGATCAGTGGATAAAGGTCATGAGGCTTGATGAATCCAGATTTATCCTATTGCAAATGGGAATGTCAGAAGTGCCTGAAGTGATGTGCGTGTTAATGTGATGATCTGGAGATGCTTTCATTCGTCAGGTCTAAGTTCACTCTTGTTATTGATGCTCCACCTGATGTCCTCCATCTTTTCTGACAGCCGTCTTAAAATGAAAGACTTGTCAACCTGTAAATGCAGACCCGATGTCTGGTTTGAGTTTACATTAACATAACACGCACAACTACCTCCAGCATCAGGACACAAAGGTCTTTTCGGTGTATACGTGGACAACGCGTGGATACAGGTTGCATCTGTAAATGCAGCAATAATAAAATCACTTCAGTTTTCTCTGCATTATTTTAAAGTTTCAATGGTAATAACTTTTTCTAATTTCAAAGATGTCCCTTCTGTACAGTTATGTCTTACGGTTATTGCCATCTTAAGGTTTTTGCTTTAGTATCGAGTACTCTGTGTTTGTAAGGTTTATCATCATCATCTCTCCAGGATATTCCTGACCAGCCCTTTACTGATAAGAAAATTTGCTCATAAAATGAGATAAGATAAAAGACGAACAATGAAGTTTGTTTTTCAAATAACTTCATCACTGAATAACTTTATCAGGTGGATAAATACACAGAAACAAGGCCACATAGCAGAAACATGCAAGAGCAAAAAAAGTACTCAACTTCCTCACAAGAGGGAAATTCAGGAACATTCGGAGCATTGTTTTAGACACCTGACTGTGTGTGCGCGCGTTTGTCTGTTTGTGTGTGTGTGTGTGTGTGTGTGTGTGTGTGTGTGTGTGTGTGTGTGTGTGTGTGGTGTGTGTCTCTGTGTGTGTCTGAGACGTCTGTAGGTCTACAGCAGGTGTTTGTTCATTTGAACTGCATGTCAGAATACGATCCAATACATCTTTATAACGCTTCTCTCTTATAAGCTCTTGCGTGCCATACTACACCTTCAGATTCGATGTCTTTCTTTTTAGTAAAATGCTTCATCATAAAGTGTGCTATTTTCTAGTTTTTCATTCTATTAAGTGTAAATAATTTTTTTATCTCCTAATTTAAGATAATATCTAATTTTTCTGACCATTACAAAAAGCTTTAAATGTTTAAAAAAATATATCAGGTGTGATTTATGAATGGGGAGCATTTAAGACCTAACAATAAACTCTGAATACTTGTTAACCGAATTAAAGCCCAGCAATGGTAAGATAAAATTCAATGTCAGTAATAATCTACTATCAGTTCAAAAATTAGTTTCGATTTCATTATACTTTTATTTATTTATTGCACGGCTCTCTAAAATGCTTGATTCTGATTGGTTTTGACATTCCAAGGTTCGCTCTTGTAAGATAACAAACTCTTAAAACTAACAAACGGTAACCCGGATGCTGCAAATCATTTTGACAGGTACAGTTTAATATTACATAAAATGTAATAACCCATCCGGCAGTATATTTACAAATGATTAAACCAGATTGTGTGTTTGTGACATTTGAACGTCTTCTCTTATCTTAAAACCGAAAGTAAACTGGTTTTCCTTACAGAAGGTCTGCATTCGTTAAAAATTAGCAAATAAAATATTTAAAATCAATATTTAATGCTCCTTACTTTATAAGCTGGATAATGTACAGGGAGCAGGTTGTTATCACGAAATAAACCCCTTCAATCTGATACAATATCCTCCGCATTGTGTCCTGATCACAACATCTGGAATTATTCTGCGATAACAACCTGCTGCCTGGACATTAAAGTGGACTTTACATTAAAGAGTTTTTTAAGATGTCGAATAAATCTTTGGTGTCCTCAGAGTACATATGTGAAGTTTTAGCTCAAAATATCATATAGATAATTTATTATAACATGTTAAAATGAACTCTTTGTAGGTATGAGCAAAAATGTGCTGTTGTTGGGCGTGTCCTTTAAAATGCAAATGAGCTGATCTCTGCATATGGCAGTGCTGTGGTTGGATAGTGCAGATTAAAGCTATGTTTATACTCGACGCGTCCGCACGGGTGCGTTGGTGCGCGCGGCAAAAATGACGTCAACGCGGAGTGGGTGGTCGCGCGCGTTGGGTGCGCGAGACCCCATTTCGTGTGGCGCTGTGCACGGCATTTTTTGTAACTTTCCGCGCGGCTCCGCATCCGAAAATGACCGAACTCGAGGCGATTCTGTCCGAGCAGGCAAGCCTGTGACGTATCTCTTTGTTTTGCTTGGATTGATCAATGTATATATTTATCTGACACTCTGTAAGTAAAGTATGGAAACTTTGCAGTTTAAAACACGAATTCTTTTACATGATTCAGAATGTTTAACTTATATTTGTATTGAATGAACCTCTAGACGAGGAATAAAATACAAACCTTAAGATATCTGTACTGTTTGTTTAGTAAAAAACGTTAATGAAATGATAATGTTTAATAAAGACATATTTTGTTTGATTGTTGTTTTATTCATGTTCTCGTATTTATATATCAAACTCTGATGTTAAAATCACCAGGGTTGTTCCAGCGGACCACTTCTATCCTCTTCTTTGAGTTTGTTTTTGACTTTATTGCTCGCGTCATCCCCTGGTGGTTCAAAAAATAGTGCAACAGCGAACGCGTCAACTTTAAACGCCTCGTCCGTTTGGTGAGACGCGCGCGCGATCCGCGGAGGCTTGCGTTGCGGACCAAAGCGCGAGTATAAACAAAGCTTAAGGAGTGGTATAATAATAATAATAATAATAATAATAATAATAATAATAATAATAATAATAATAATAATAATAAATAAAAATAATTATAATAATAATAATAATTATAATTATAATATAATATAATATAATATAATATAATATAATAATAATATAATAATAATAATAATAATAATAATAATAATAATAATTTATTATTATTATTATTATTATTATTATTATTATTATTATTATTATTATATAATAATAATAATAATTATTATTATTATTATATAATAATATTAATTATTATTATTATTATTATTATATAATAATAATATAATAATAACAATAATTATAATATTAATAAAAAATAAAAATATATAATAATATTAATAATAATATTATTAATAATAATAATAAGATCCCCTTGTGATGTCAGAAGGGGATCTTATTATAATAACACCACCAGATTTAAATGAGCTTATTTTTCACACATTTGCAGAGAATGGTTTACCAAAACTAAGTTACTGGGTTGATCTTTTTCACATTTTCTAGGTTGATAGAAGCACTGGGAACTAATTACAGCAGTTAAACATGGTAAAAGTCAGATTTTCATGGTATGTCCTCTGTAAAGATGTTGCCTCTTTAAATGGGTTCAGTGTGGTTAGCTTGTTGTAAAGCTAATAATAAAATGTAAAATGTAGCTTTAGTGTGATTTACTATGAGTTGCTTACAGTGCAATTTCAAATGACTTTCTTCTAGCTTTGTATCTGCATCCATTTTGTTCAATTGCCATGTAACATTTGTCAAAGTGCTCGTGAAAAATGATCATAACACTAAATATTTCACCGTTTTTCTCAGTGATGTGCATATATAGTGACAGGCCTGGATGACAGTGATATATGAAGGCTGTCTCGTGCGCTGTATAGATCTCCTCCAGAGGCTGAGGAGACGCCGTCCTCCGTGTGTCACGGAGACTTTTCATCCACGCTTGGCCACTTTCCACCTCCAGCGGATCCCACCAGACGTCAGCACAAATATCCTCTGGTCTCCTGTTACAACCTTTGCTCTGACCTAAATCTGATCTCTTGATGATAAAAATAGACCGAAGGAAGTCAGGGAAGTCCTTGTTTACCTTCAGAAGATCTCCACTTCCTCAATGTCATTTATTAAAGCAACAGGTCGCTTTAAAACAACTATTCTCTCATCATTTCTAACACATATGCTGCAGGAAATATCCACACGAGGCTGAATGAAAGGATTTATATTTTTACGTGAACTGTCTCTTTAACTGCGGAAATTGAGGTCATTGCAAATTGAAGATGGTTTATCACATCTTTTAATTCCCAGATAAAATCTGACAGGCCAATCACCTCTGTGCCTAGAGACAGGAAGCACTACTGTTACCAAGGTTACAGGAACAGACTTTCAGAATGAGACCGGCCACATCACGTTTCCTCTCGTTGTTTTGGAGTTTGGTGTCTGCGAGCGTACAGATCTTCATTAATAACTGTAGGAGTCCTGTCATTGATGTGTTAGGCATGATGGGAAAACATTGAGGCAGCTGCACGTGAACCAATGTACCCTCCAGTCAGACCTACTGCCATTCTTAGAGTAACATCCTCAGCTCATGCATGAACATCATGCAATGTTTTCCTATTATTATGATTATTATTTCATTTGTTTCTGTACATTTTCATTTTAAAGTGGATATGTGTCTCTGTTTGAGTTTGTAAAAACAGATGTTTATTGGCAAGATGTGTCTCCAGCTTGATTATTACTAATATATTTTCTCTGCATTTCTCTTTTTTTTACATTGCATTAACCATGTTAGCATTAGCCGTGATATCTGTATTAGCAAAACTCCTTCATCTGAGACGATGCAGTATTTATGCATTAGAGACATTTCTGAAAACTTCATTGCAAAACCTAAACACAACAGCGCTCCCAGACCTTTCTGTCATGGTGGAGATGTGATCAATGCAATCTATTTTTACTCTTTAAGTTATGTAAAGGCAGTCGCAAACTAAAAATACAAGCAGACATGAGAGTCCCACAGGTCAGAGATCAGTTCTTCTGTACAGTATATGCACAGCAGGATTGCACTCTTTGCATATGAGATTGTTTACAGAATTTTTTTTTTAAATAAGAGAATTTACTGAGCATAATAAACTTTTTGTTTGTTGAAACAGAACACTGTACACACATTCAGTCGTTTGCCGCTCAGTAGGCGTATAACCGCTGTCACTTTCACAGAAGGTGATGTCACGTGCATACTCTCTATAAGAAGCTAGATTCAACCTCGTACATCTTTAAAGACATGTTTACTGATTGTTGAGATGAGGCATATGGTTTGCCTCCCACGTGTGTCACACAAACCTATGGGCGAGGCTACAAAAGCAATCCTTGAAATTTGAATTTTAAGGTGGGGAAAAAATTCTCATTGACGTCACACATTGGCACAACCTTGAACGGATTGTTTTCATGGCTTGGTGTCAAAACTGTTATACAGTATGAGGACGTTTTTAGTTTTTAAGTATGATGACCTCTAACATAACAAAATATTAAGTTAAAATAGATTTTTTGATTCACTGCCCGTTAAAATTGAGTTTACTTTTTGATGAATACAAACTAATTTGTTTAAACCTCTTTTATAGTGTTTTGTGATGTTAATTTTAATTTGTTTTGTGTTTCTTTTTAACTATAATGTGTTTAACATTTGAATTTATGCTGTTTTTTTTTGTATTTTTGTAATTATGGGTATGCTAAAGCAAAGGCTGATGGATACTTATATATTCATTGACGTAATCATATATGCCTTGATTGTTTGTAAAGTTAAAGTAATATATAAATAAATAAATAAATACATTTATAAGGAAGTGAACATGGTCACATAACTTATTTTGTCTTAAATTAAAGTCCTACCCAAAAAATACATTTTAATAATCACTCTTTAGGCACTTATCGAATATGTTATCGAAAATAAAAGCCTTTTTGATGTGATGTGTGATAAAAACATGAGAAATGAGCTCCGTTGGCAAAATGTGTACTCGATGCATGGCTGCATCCGAAACTAAAGGCAGCTGATTGAAAATGGCAATACTAATTTCTTGCTAGAAATTGAATAAAAATGTGTAAAGTGAAAACATTACTTTATTTACACTACATTTGTGATTCAGCCACGCTTTTTTTACTTGCCCAGCATGACCACAAACACACTGAATTCTGGGACATGATGATGAAGGTATCTCAGAAGACCAAACATTAAATTCAGACATGCCTTGATGTCTTCCTGACTTGAATGTTGATATCTTGTCTTTCTTTAAAAATAAAGATATTCCTGATATTCCACCATTTCAGCAAAGTCAACAGTGATTGCAAGGTATTTTGTTTGATTTGTTGATTAATTTAATTTGTTTTGGGCTATATGGAAAGATGTTTGGATGGCTTTTAACGCAATATTGCTTGCTTTGCAATTCATATATTTCATTAATCTTTTTTTTTTTTATTTCATACTACATCACACTTACTATAATCCCACTAGTATCATAATATCCAGTCAGATGACATCTTTTGTCAGGAATAACTGAAGACAATGCAGCCTAACCATATAAATCCAAATCTTTTAAAACAACTTTTCAACACTTAAAAAGAATGAGACTGAATCTCGTGAAGTGAAATGAGGATGAAATGAGTATGAGGCGGTGATAGCAGAAGTTAATTACAGACTAATGAAGTCATTAACAGAAGCTGCCAGCAGATCATTGGGTTAAACAATCCTATTTCATCAGTTCACAGGACAGGACAAGTGTGCCAAAGTGTCTGGAACAAACTAAACAAACTGTCCAGGAACAAGTCAAAAAACTAATTCAGTTCATTATAGTCAACAACAAAATGTGATGAGTTAACTGCTACTGTATGTGAGACACTGTGTGTATATTTAAAGATAAACAAACCGGACAAGAAATGCAAGTATTCAAAGACAGAGTATATATTTGTTTAACACATATGGTTTGGAAACCACATAAAGGTTGAGAAAACATGACGTTCAGCACAAACGTGTGATAAATCGCTCACAACTAGAGAAATGTTTTATCTACACTTTCAGACGTAGACCTTTTAAAAGGTCCTCATTTATACCATTAAGGTACAGATATATATATTTGGTACCTTTTAGGTACTAAAATTCCCCCTACATTTTGAAGGGTACCTCCCCAGTCACAGCTTGAATGTTTGCCAGCAGTTTCATCTCAAGTACATTTTGAAAGCAGCCCATACAATACTGAGAACAAGAAGACAGAGGAGGAAATCTGATTCTCTGTTCCTCATAATCACGTGTTTTACACTTCATCAGGTGTTTCAGACAAGAGCTTGTATTGCATATAATGCATATATTATCATTTGATATAATGCAGCCCAATATTAAACGACCCCAACAGAAGACCGCATATGAACTGATGAATGCTGGAGTAATCATCATACCAACCACAAACAGTAATACACTTTTTAAAAGTAAGAACACAAAATGTTTTTATAACACTGAATGTGATGGGTTATGTCTAATGTTAACATTTATTTTTAATTCACATGAAGCAACAGTTTTCCACATTTTTTTATGTCACTTTGGATAAAAGCACCTTGTAAATACCTAAATGTATTTTGAAGCAGTATTTCAGATATGATAAACACATCATTAAGTATTATAAAATATTTTACCACGTGTCTGTTGAATGCTGCATTTTGATTGGCTGAGAAATGTTCTATGGGTGTTGATTATTTTTCTGTAAACTTTTCAAATATCTTAAAATAGGCACCAGAGCAATGTTTGTGGTAACCGTGGTATAAAAGGAATAATTGACTCCGGTCCTTTGAATTATTTGAAAATAATGCACACCCGCGGTGTAACGGCACTCTGCTTCGCGTCGTGCCGCGTTGCACCTTGGGTTTGCATTATTTTCTTATAATTCAATGGCCTGTCGTCAATTATTCCTTACATAATACATTGAGCTCATATTAATTGAGAAAATTCAATGCTGTATTTCTCAATTGTGTCTTACTGAATATTATTTAAAATATTATAAAAAATAAAAAAATTCAGCATATAGCGGCTATTTACAGTATCTAAAAAAAGCTTTCTTTAAACAAGTGTTTTTTTCCAAGAGTACTTAATTTTTTGTGTACTACAAGCCTGATCTTACAAGAGTTGGCTAATTTGTATGAATTCATAAAAAGTTAATCATGCAAAAACATATGATGACCCCAACCCCATGTCATGGAGCAATGGCAAAACTTACAAAATGTACAGATGTGGTCATACAAATTAATCAGAATTAACCACCTCATAAAATAAGTACAGAATTTCACGAGAGCGTTTTATAAACACAGGCACAGAATGAAAGTCAAAGTGAATGATATGCACCCAACACACACTTAACGAAATGTCACCTTTTCTTTTATTTGTCCATTCAGCTACTCTCTGATATAATATAGGTGGAGTCTGTGAATTGAATCATCCTCTGTGTTCAGGACGCAGGCAGTGACCTGCAATCATATAATGCATCCCTACACTAAATGAGGGACGGTCTTGGTAAGCCTTATTGTGATCTATTTCACAGCAACATAAACAATCACTGCAGAGCCAGTCACCTTGATAGAGTTCACCTGATGCTAGATACCTGACGTGTGCGTGCGTGTGTGCGTGCGTGTGTGCATGCACAAGTGAAGAATAATGTTGTCATGACCTCTCTTTCCCTGATGAGAAACAACATCTTTCTCAAGGATGATAGTAATCTGATAGAAATAAAGCTCAATTTGTTTAGATAATTTTTTTTTTAATCTACACAGAAATGTTGTACTAAATACTGAAGATATTTGCACTCATTGCACTGTAAAATATAAAAGTTACAAGTATGAAATTCACCAACAAGCAAATACAGTGTTTTTGTTGGATGACATGATGTAACACAGGCTCAGCCTGCTCTAAACCATTGCTGTATTTCAAGGGAGTAAGTGTGACTAGTAAACTAGTTTAAACTATGAAGGTCATGAACACTTTCAAGCATGTTAATGAGTCTAATGAAAGATTAGGCCAGTGGATGTATTTGTGTATTTTGTAGTTTAAAAAGAAATGGAGAGTTGGAGAACCTTACTGATAGATTGAAGAAAGATTTGTTTGACTGTCTACAGTATGTCTTGATTTGATGTATAATTAAACTGAAGGGTTAAAGAAGGAAACCAATGTGTGCAAAAATGCACTGTGGTTTATTAAAAACAAAGATATTTGAAATGATGCATTCATTTTCTTTAACTTTGACCTTTTTATAAATATTAACTTGGAAACAGGGAGAGCAAGTCTGTAAAAGAAATATCAACTTTTGGAAGCTATGTAACTGTCTTGAATAAAGCACATAACCCTATGCTCACATGCACATGCTGTGCAATTTTCCCCCATTGCTGCTCTCGGATTTACTCCATGGGAAAAGAAATCTATTGCTATTTTGGGTTTTCCACGTCACCCTTTTCGACTTGGCCACGAAATTCCACCCGCCCAGTCAGTGTAACCATTGAAGCATTTAAGAGATTTACAGACACGTGCATGCAGCTGCAATATTTTTGTATTTTGTACTGTTTACAAAGTGACGTCATAGGGTGAGTATTTTAAATCTACAGGTGACATTGCGCTCGAGAAACTCATTTGGCCAAGTAAACTCGTTTTGGCGTCAAGTTTGACAAATAAATAGTTACGGTGTGTTTACATCTTTCTAGACACTGGCTTAATTAGGTGCGCGTTCTCGTATTCATTATAGGCTAATTATGTATATTCATAGACAGCCCGCGGAGGGCGGAAAGGAAGAAGGGAGGGCGTCGCTGTTTAAAATGCTGTGAATGTGACAGCCAGTCGTCCAGACCGCCAGCCTCAGCTCGGAGAGGGAATGAAGAGACACCTCCGCGGGGAAAATGCGCGCGGCGGCAGTAGCAGCGAAGTGACGCGTTACGCGCCGCTCCACAAGTGCTCGAACCCGATCGCCCTTTTGAGGGGACAAACATGACCGTGGTGCCCGGGGAGAACGTCGACGAGACCGTGGCGTTGACAGCCCTATCCCAAGATGTTTACGACCCCGAGCGCGCGGGTCAGGAGTGCTGCGAGCGGGTGGTTATCAACATCTCCGGGCTGCGCTTTGAGACGCAGCTGAAAACCCTGGCGCAGTTCCCGTCCACCTTACTGGGGGACCCCAGGAAACGAATGCGCTTCTTCGATCCTCTGAGGAACGAGTATTTCTTCGACAGAAACCGACCCAGCTTTGATGCCATCCTTTACTACTATCAGTCCGGTGGAAGGTTACGGAGACCCGTCAATGTGCCCGTGGACATCTTCTTGGAGGAGATTAAATTCTACGAGTTGGGAGAGGAGGTCATTGAGAATTTTAAGGAGGACGAGGGGTTCATCAAGGAGGAAGAGCGACCTTTGCCGGAAAACGAGTTCCAGCGTCAGGTCTGGCTTTTGTTCGAGTACCCAGAGAGTTCTGGACCCGCGAGGGGGATTGCGATAGTCTCGGTGCTCGTCATTTTAATCTCCATCGTCATCTTTTGCTTGGAGACTTTACCAGAGTTTAGGGATGAGGGGAAAATGCACGAGGAGCAGCTCTCCATCAACGGAACCGTGAGTTCAAAGAAGCCAAATCCCTTCACGGACCCGTTTTTTATCGTGGAGACCCTCTGCATCATTTGGTTCTCATTTGAGTTGCTGGTGAGGTTCCTTGCGTGCCCGAGCAAGCCCGCCTTTTTCAAGAACATTATGAACACCATCGACATCGTGGCGATCATACCCTACTTCATAACCCTGGGTCTGGAGCTGGCAGAGCACCAGGGCAACGGGCAGCAGGCCATGTCACTGGCCATCCTGAGGGTCATTCGCCTGGTGCGGGTGTTCCGCATCTTTAAGCTCTCCAGACACTCCAAGGGTCTCCAGATCCTGGGGAAGACCCTGCAAGCGAGCATGCGGGAATTAGGGCTGCTGATATTCTTTCTCTTCATCGGCGTCATACTCTTCTCCAGCGCCGTGTATTTCGCCGAGACGGACGACCCCGACTCGGGGTTCAGCAGCATCCCCGACGCCTTCTGGTGGGCGGTGGTTTCCATGACAACCGTGGGCTACGGAGACATGTGCCCGGTCACCATCGGGGGCAAGATCGTGGGCTCTTTATGCGCCATCGCCGGCGTGCTCACCATCGCGCTCCCGGTGCCCGTCATAGTGTCCAACTTCAATTACTTTTACCACAGAGAGACCGAGCACGAGGAGCAGTTACAGTACACGCACGTGACGTGCGGTCAGCAACAGCAGCCTTCGTATGGCGAGTTTCAAAGGAGCGACAGCAAACAGTCCATGTCCAAATCGGAGTACCTGGGCTCGGAGGACGGAGATTCGGTCAAGTACACCAACTGCAGCCCCAATAAAGCATGCACGGGAAAACTCACCGATGTGTGAACGCGGACACTTACGCGCCCAAATAACGCATCTTTCTACGTGCGCGCATCCTTATCATTGCTCGGCACGGGCAGATGTCTGTGAGGAACACAGCTTCATCTGAAAAACATAACTGTGCGATTATTTTTAACTGTGCGATTATTTTCTTAACTGTCTTCCGTTGTTGTGATCGTCGAAGCGCGTGGCGTAGAGTAGGACGCAGTAGCTGTAAAGCCGCACAAAAGTATAGAACGTAAATGATTATATTTATTAGATGCAAGCCAAATGAAATCAAGCTGAAGCACTTTGCTCGTGTACTCCTTCGTTAAGTTTTACGCAATTTCGGTAATGAAGTTTACCTACAATGCGCTTTTTTTGAGAGACCAATATCGATATTTTACTTTTTAGGACAGTTGAAATGCAAGCTAATTAGAAAATAAATAAATGAATAAAAATCCCCCCACACTTGTTCCAGCTAATTCCTGTTTTTATTGGGCGTAACAGGTGTAGCCTAACATTTACATTTGAGATGCGCATATCTCCAGAAAAGCTTTATTATTATTTCAAACATCACGTTCTCACTTATATTAGACGTTTTAAACATATCGACATATAACTTTACAGGCCATTGCATCTTAATGTTCTTGGCAAAAGCAACATTTGTGTGAGCATCATATGATCAACAGATGTGTAGTGATGGAATGAATAAGCAAGCTGCATTTCAAGTCTCCATCTCTAGATAGATTGTAAAATCTAGTAGCACCACCTAGTGACCATAGGCGGTAGCTGCACCCAAAAGGATGTGTTTCCATAGCAACCTTCCAGACGGTTCTCGAGACATCAGGCAATACATTGTTCTCTTAATTCATTTGTTCATATAAAACATGATTGTTTCATAAATAATACGCATTTAAAAATAATTTCAAATATTTGACAGCCCAAAAATCCGCCTCGTGCAATCCTTCATAGATGATCAAATACAGCGTAATAGTTTTACAAAACTCTTGTCCACGCCGACCAGAATGCATCTGATAAACATGAAGAAACATCAACATTTCTTGCTCTGCAACCAACGCCACGAGATCGTGAGTTCAGCCCATAGGTTCAGACAAGGGATAATTGTGACGTCACTGCGAGGAGGGATAACTAGGATGCCTATTGGTTGGATTAAAATCAACTTTACAGAGGATTCCTGCAATGTCAAAGGGGGAAACCGAATTGATGTATCTGCTCAGACCCCTCCAACATACGAGATCCTCTCTGCTCCTTTAAATGGATTTCTACCACAGGAATAAAAATGATTCAGGTAATCTGAGGTCAATTATAATGCACACAACACGAGTTCGTATGTTAGTTTTATGTTTGTCGCTAGAGGGCAGTATGATCTTGCACATGAAACAGAAATAAAGGCCTTCATGATGATTGACAGCTGTGTTGGAACTAAACTGTGCAGATTGTGTGTTATCCCCTGAAATACTGAGCATTATTTAACAGAGTTTCTAATCACTGCTATTTTACATTTACATATTGCATATTAGCTTTGCAGAAAGAAATCAAACCAAGTGTTTGGCGGTCAAACCAATTTATTTAATTAGGTCCACTTAGTAAAAAAAAACACTGCGACACAAATGCAGAATTTTGTCATTTTCAAATATTTAGTTTCACAATATCTGTAATATATATATATATATATATATAAATTTTCTACATTTGAACAGAATTTTTTTTTATAAAGAGCCCAAATGTGCATTGAAGCTTTAATAAGCACATCCATGCGTCTTAAAAGTAATACAAATGGCTCCACACTGCAAAAAAATGATTTTCAAGAAAAAAATTAAATTAAATTAAGATGCTTTTTCTTGATGAGCAAAACGACCCAAGAAAATAAGTTTAGTTTAGTTTATTGGTTTTGTTTGACAGGGACCATGCATAAAATAGCTTCTATACCAGGGTTAGCTAAATAGCTAATTTGCACCTGTAGTCCCTGGGCAAGATGTTCATGCACAATTAAAAACACAAACAGGATAAAAAGCCAACAAAATTAACATTACAAGTATAAGAAAAAAACTAAAAACAAAAAACAAAAAATCAAATAAAAGAAAAACAAAAATTAATTAATGATCACAAACTTGATTAATTTTCAGCCATTTCTTCAAAGACTTTTTAAAACTTTTAAAACTCAAAGAGTCTCTGATATGGAGTGGGATTACATTCCATTTTCTAATTGCTTGATATGAGAATGCTGATTGACCAAAAGTGGTCTTTTTAAATGTGGAGTAACAATCACCTCTCGTTGAAGCCCTAGATACCCTAACATTGTCTCTACAGAATGACACACATTGCTTAAGTGGTGGAGGTGCAAGATCATGGGTTAATTTGTACATGAGACACATGTCCGAGAACAAAATAAAACTGTCAAATGTTAACAGGCTATGTTTTTTTATAATATTACAGTGATGATAATGTCTTGGTTTTTTATCAAGCACTTTCACAGTCTGTTTGTATAGAGAGTACAGGGGTTTCAAAATGGTCACCCCTGCCTGAGACCAACTTGTAGCACAATAAGACAAATGGCAGAAAATCATTGAGTGCACAAACAATTTAGCAGCATGTAAGGGTAATTGATGTCTAATATTTCTAAAAGTAATCAAACTCGCTCTAGCATTTCTAGATATCTTCTTAATGTGCTTTTTAAAACTTAAATTAGAATCAATGATTAGGCCCAAATATTTAAAATTGTCAACAGTTTTAATCACCTCTCCTTTGACCAAGACGTCAGGTTGTTGCTGTGCATTTCTATTTTTGGAGAAATACATAACAACAGTTTTACTTACATTAAGAGTCAAACAGTTTATAGTTAGCCAATCCGACACTTTATTTAGGGCTGCAGTAAGTTTTAAAGCAGCCTGTTCTCTATTTTTGGCATGCGTATAAATCACTGCATCGTCTGCGTACATTTGGATATTGACATCTGGGCAAACCAGAGGCAGGTCATTAATATATAAACTAAATAAAATTGGTCCCAAAATTGATCCCTGTGGGACTCCAACGGTACTATTGGCAAAGGAAGAACATACATCATTGATTCTAGTGCACTGCTTCCTTGAATCCAGATAAGACTCCATCCATGTCAGAGCTTTAGTAGAAAAATTAAACTTGGATAACTTTGACAGCAGAACATTATGATTTACAGTGTCAAATGCTTTTCTGAAATCAAGGAAAACAGCACCAACAACACCCCCATCATCAAGGCTAGATTTGATTTGTTCAATAAAGTAACAGTTTGCGGTCTCAGTTGAGTGGTTCTTTCTAAACCCAAATTGCATAGGGTGCAGTGGAAAATGGCCCTGATTTAAATGGTCCATCAACTGGTCGCATACTAACCTTTCACTCACTTTAGAGATGACAGGAAGTATACTGATAGGTCTGTAGTTGGTAACATCAGTTACATCACCAGCCTTGTAAACAGGAGTTATTGCTGCTGTCTTCCAGACCATAGGAAAAAAACTATGTTTAAAAGACAGATTGACCAAATGTGTAATTGGAATAGAAAGAGTATGTTTATACTTCTTCATAAACACACAATCACAGTCAAAAACATCTTTAGCCTTTGAGTTCTTAAGATTGCCTATGGTTCTAACTATGGAGGATTCTTCGACCTCAGATATATTAAAAAGTGGAAATTTTTCATTTGGTGGTGTAATACACTTGTCTCTGGGTCCAAATCCTTTTGCTAAGTCTTGCACAGAATTAATAAAGTAAGTATTAAACTCAGAACAGATTTTAACTTTATCTTGTGTTAAGGTGCCCTGTACTTGTAGTTCAAGTCCCTTATCTCTGTTACTATTATGATCTTTTTTAAGGACCATATTAATGTTTTTCCAAGTTTGCCTGCTATTTCCTTCAGAGTCCTTAATGATATTGATAAAAAAATTTGCTTTTGATTTTCTCAATTCTTTTACAACTTTGTTACGCAATTGTTGGAAGGTTCTCCTATCGTGGGCTAACTTAGACCTAACTGCAATTTTTAATGCAAGTCTAGTTTTTAGATCAAAAATAACACATTTAAGTGATTTGTGCATAAAACAAGCAAAAAATCTGCCAATGGGGTAAGCAAAATTTTGTCGAATTTAGTGTTTAAGAAAAATGTTCAAGATTTTTTTCTTACATCATTGACATGATTTTTTTCTTGTTTTATGCACAAAACCACTAAATGTAATATTTTTACTGAAAACAAGACAATTTTTACTTAATTTTTTTTTTCTTAAATATTTTTTTGCAGTACAGTGGGTTAATAAATATCTACTTAAGCACAACAATGCATATGTGTGAGAAAATGAATAATACTTTAAACTTGAAGAGTTTGGTTCACTTGTTTTGCAGATTTAGCACCAAATATGGATGCACGTCTGCACTATCAGTGCAAAACAGAAAAGACACAAAAGCAGCAAAGAGATTTAACGTGCTAGATTTGCTTAAATGACTTATCTGAGGTAGACACACATGAATGTTAATAATAATTTGAGAGAATCCAGTAAGGTAAGGAGGGTCTGTCCACTGCAGCTGTTGAGTCGGTGGGGTCAGGTTACAAGAGGGTATTTCCTGACCCACTTCATCTTTTGTTGTGTTACATTGTGTGTTTAATGTTTTATGAGGGAATGCTTTTCCGCTCGCATGGTAAAAGGAATAAAACGCAGACACACACACACGCACTTAAATGGTGTACAGTCAATAAACTTCTATTATTTATCAGCTGGTAATAAACCCTAGAACCCAACCCTAACTAAAAACTTTCTGCATTAATACAAATGAATGGGGAAATGGGGACGTCCCTGATGATGTTTTGTTAGGTTTGGCAGTATGGTTAAGTACATGCAAAAAACACAGGCATCCCTTTCGACCGCCATATTCACTTTTCCAAAGGTCGTGTTATTTTTGGCTGTGGTAACTTTCGTAATCCAGGAACCTTCAGCACTTGAAGTTCATTGGTGACCGACATGTGACTCCTCATGAACACTGGCCCCTTAATACTCTGTCTGAGGGTCTGAATACGCACTGACAGGAGCAGGTTTTCTCGGCTGGAAAACATGGTGACCAAAGCACAATAACAGTGTTAGTATAACGGTTTAGTCATGTGTGGAACTCAGGCTGGTGGCTTGTGTTACAGCGCACAGGTGTCCTGTAGGTCACAGTGACTTTGACTGCAGTGCACAGCTTTAGTTCTGCTTATAATGACAGCACGACGCGAGTTTATCTCTCAAACCTTTTTGTTAAGCTTTCTTCTAACCAAAATTTCAAGAAATATTTCAGTCATTATCTCAAGTCTCAAGAAATCAGTTCAGCATGAACCACAAACATTTTTTTTTTCGTAATTATCTTTTACATAAAAAACTATGTTTAGAAGTCAACACTTAAACGTAACATTTCCCTTTAACAACAGTCCAGTTGTGCAAGAAAAGCAAATCTGGTTTATTCAAATGTATTTTTGTTATTTAGGAAATGTATCAGTCAATCAGATGTCGCAGAGCATTGTTTTGTTAGGACAGAAACATTGAGACATAAAAACATATGAACATTTTAACTCTTATAGCCTACAACTAAAGTATAACTTTGAAGAATAATTTTGTTTTTTTGCATGTGCAAGGGTCTGTTTACAGTGTAAACACCATTTTTTTGTACACGTGTACGCGTAGATCGTGCCTGCGTGTACCCTAGAAAGTAATATGTAGCCCAGGAGATGCATTTCATTTTGTCCCAATTTGCATGCAAAAATGTATCCCAATTTATTATGCCCTAGCATCCCTATGGAGATTCTCTAAAAGTATTTTACAGTGATGTGAAAAAGTGTTGACCCCTTTCAGATTGTTTTTTTTTTTTGCATGTTTCAGATCATGAAACAAATGTAAATATTAATTAGTTTTTAAATGAAGGTTTTTTTATTATGGCCCTGTGTGAAAAAGTGTTTGCCCCTAAACCTAATAAGCGGTTGGGCCATCCTTAGCAGCAACAACTGCAATCAAGCGGTTGAGATAACTTACAACGGTTCTGTTACATCTTTGCCGTTTTAATTCAGTTTTAATTGTTGTAATTCAGCCACATTAGAGGGTTTTCGAGCATGAACCGCCTTTTTAAGGTCATGCCAAATTATGTTAATAGGATTGAGGACAGGACTTTGACTAGGCCACTCCAAAGTCTTCATTTTGTTTTTCTTCAGCCATTCAGAGGTGGACTTGCTGGTGTGTTTTGGATCATTGTCCTGCTGCAAACCCAAGTTTGCTTCAGCTTGAGGTCATGAACAGATGGCCAGACATTCTCCTTCTGGATTGTTTGGTAGATGGCTGAATTCATTTTATTTTCATTTATCACAGCAAGTCTTCAATGTCCCGAAGCAGCAAAACAGCCCCAGACCCTCACACTACCACCACTATATTTTCTGAAATGCTGTTACTTTTACAGCAAACGTAATGTGCCACACACCTTCCAAAATTTTCAACTTTTGTCTCTTCAGTCCACAGAGTATTTTCCCAAAAGTTTTGGGGCTCATCAAGATGCTTTCTGGCAAAACTGAGGCAAGGCTTTAGGATCTTTTTGCTCAGCAACACTTTTTTTACACAGGGTCATGTGTGTTTTGGGATTTTGTTTTCCATTCATAATAAAAACTGTATGTTGTGTTTAATTGTGTTATCTTTGATTAATATTTAAAATTTGTTTCATGATCAAAACATTAAAGTGTGACACATGCAAAAAATAAAAAATCAGGAAGGGGGCTAACACTTTATCACACCACCGTATATTATATTATAGTATTACCTTCAGAGTAATTCAAACTAACATACAGGATACAGAAAAGTATTAAGTTTACTTTTAAGGTGTGGTAACAGCATGGTCATGGGATTGAACCCCAGGAAATTTGCATACTGCTAAAATACAAAGTTTGAACACAACATCACTTTGGATGGATAAATAAATGTGTTTAACCATGGCTTTAGGTTTAAGCATCGTCTTAACATCAGCAAACTTACAGACCTCAGGCTGCAAAACAAATCAATGAAATTAATAATAATAGTCGATTATAAAAATTGTCATCATTGAATAGAATTATTAATTAATTAGTCTGCCTGGACCGAGTATAACTCAATAATTTGATGATTTATATTTTGGATATTTAAAGAATTTTAAAAACATGTGTTGCCTAAATGATGTGTATCAGATCTGTTTTCTGTTGATTTACAGGTATGTGGATGGGACACACGTCCAGCTCTTCATGTAACCAACCTGAACCTTTCATATGGGAAGAAACAAATTACACAATCTACAAAAGACAACATTTTAAGGAGCAAACGTCTTTTTTCTATTGGATGTTTTTGCCTTGAATGAGTTTGGCAAGATTAATAGGACACCTGGACAGTGTGGAATTACAAAAAAGCGAAGATTTTAAGAGTGTTGAGGTAGAAAATGATTGACTTGATCATGGATTACATGCACAAACGAATGCTTACCTTACGTTTGTTTGCCCCAAAACAACATGCTGTTGACATGAGTGTGTACTGTACTTATGTATGCATATACAGTGTGTCTATAGACCAGCAAAGTGTCACATTTAAACGTTACATATCATACAGTATGCTTTACCAAAACACATTATGTCATGGGTGGAGTTGGGCATGATATACATTTTTGATTATTGTCATTATTAATTTAATTCATATGAAATGGGAACAATGACAAAATACAAAAATATTAATAATGACAAATGACTTGACTGTTCAGGTTGACATTGTTAAATATCTATTTTTTTAAAGTATCATATATTTTATATAAGAACGGTGTGGGTTGAAATGCTGAAAGGTTATTTTTGTAGGTTTTTTTTAAGTTAATTGCTAGTTGATTTGTTGATTTTCATTTTCTTCCTTCACTTGTTTTATTTTGGCTGCAGTAAAAAGAATCGAAATGCTGAAATGTTCAATTCTGTCACCTTTTCTCCTAAAATTGTTTATGCAGTACACATCAAAAACTGGTTTGTGTCTTGTACGGTATGTTGTGATTATTGATAGTTTCAGAATGCTTCATCGCCAGTCATTGAAAGCATCTACCTCACTGTGCTGATTTACTGTTTGTTTACCTCGCTGTATTGAGTTACATCGAGCACATCATAAGCCTTATTTCTGGAAAGGCTCGCACGGACATTTCCGTGTAACTGTAAGGAGGGCACGATGTGTTGAGCCTCTGTAAATATACTCTGCAAATCATCAAGAGATTTTAATGACACGCTTTAATCTGAACGTGGCATAACAATTCCACTGCGAGGAAAACTTGTACAAAATGCCCCCAAAAAGTTTGAGAGTTTGCTTATGTTTTATAGCAAAAGTGAGATTAAGATTTGTGAATATATTTATATATTCATGTGTAGGTAAAATACAGCACTTTTCCATGAACATGACAAACAGTTTGTACGTTAAGGGTAATTCTCTCATTGCAGTGCTTTTCACAAAAATTTCAACATTTTGTCAAATCAAATTTAAAGTCCACATACTTTAGGCCCTGAACACACATCTTTGCATGCTACCCAGTCTTACAAAAATTATGTACCAATAGTCACGTAAAAAAAAAATTTGTTTGTTTTTTCCTTTACGTTATACTTTCATGAATTTCTGTGTTTTTTCGTGATTTTTTTCATGAATTTCTGTTTATGTGTCATTGTCACGTATTGGTTACTCAACTGCTTTTTCCTATTTTCGCTTTGATTTAGGGTTATTTTTGGTGTTTGCATTAGGATGTCACTTCAAGTATTGGTTTACACTGTTTTTTCAGATTTTTTTATATTTTCTAAATGTTAAACCAGTGTAGCCTTGCATTAGGGTTAGTGTTGGGTTTGGGTGAGGATGTCATTTTATTTAAACCTAACCATAAACCGAAGCAAAAATGGTAAAAAAAAATTAGGACAAAACAGTTGAGTAACCAATACATGACACGAAAAAGAATTAAAAAAATTACATGACTATAGGTAAGTAATTTCGTGTGACTGGGCTGCATCATAACACACAGATGTTATTTTCCACATAATAATCATTTGTGTTTAATATAATTATACATTGACATTAACGCGTTTAAATCATGCTTTATTTATTTGTGTATTTATGGAACAGAGCAGTAATGGGTTTGAGCTCCGATTCATTATAGGAAAGTTAATTGTATCCTTAGCATCATCACACGAAAGCATTCCCACAAGGCCCTGAAAGTAAGGTTTTTACAAAAAAATTTTTTACTATTGCATTAAATTTGGTTGTTTTTGATATAAACGTCACACAACTTGCAACAAAAAAAGTGAAAGTGAAAGATTGCCGCCCATAACAGCTCACAGCCAGAGCACTACAATCCCACAATCCATCCTGACAGCGTAACGCTTGACTTCCATAGAAATAAATTTAAATGGATTCCCCATCGCTAGGAACAACAAAGCTGTCTGAACCGTGACCTTTGTTGTGTATTTGTTTCTTAAAAACCAAATACACAAGAAAGCAAAAATATATGTAATGCATTTTGACCATTGCATCACTTTCAGCTCTTGACGTTTCTGCTTTTTGGTCTTTGAACAATAGTTTGATTTTTCTGTTGAATGCAGCATAAATCTGACGGTCTGTGGTAATTGAACATCATAGTGCCGTTCATATGTAAACTGTGGACGGACTCGAATTGAGGTGGGATAATTCAATTAAGTTTAAACGTGAATCATGGAACCTTCCTGCTTTATTTTCATATTTCTGTCGGCTGTGTATACTCACACATGTATTTATTTACACTGTTGCCTGCTAAGAGAATTATGCAAAGCGATGTGCATTTCTTGTTCCTTTAATCTCAAGTGTGGTGTATTGAAAGCAGGGAAGTGCACTCGATTAATTGAATTGAATTGATCACATGAGCTGATCGCATGAGAATCGCTGTGACTGCTGATTATATATTGGCACTTATTGGCTTGGTTTCACAGATAAAGCTTAGCTAAAGCCAGGACTAGGACTTCATTAAATTAAGATGTTTAAGCAACATGCCTTAGAAAAAGACATTACTGGTGTTGATCTTGAGACAAATCAATATCACTGGCTTATTTAAAGATCTGTCAGTGGAAGTTATTTTCAGTCGAGACGCCTCAAACACGTGTCTATAGGCTTAAGTCTTGTCTATGAAACCGGGGGTATACATATTGGCACATGATTAGTTGTTGATAGCAATAACACATGATAAATCGTATGAATACAAAGGTGAAATATCACTGTTGCTTTGCACCTGATGTCAAGCGTAGTTGTTTTGTGTAAATATATTTCTTTGATAGTGCCTTTAATGAACAGATTTGACATTAATATGCATTCTAGATTGTATGTATTGATATGATGTCTTTGATTTGATTCAGTCTGTATAATGAATGTACTGTAACGCATCCAAAGACTCACTTAGACTGATTTCACCTCAGCTTTTTCATACAATTACTGATCATAAATAATCAATGCATTATTCAAGCCAAAACTGTCAATAAATCAGAGACATGGTCCTAAAAGTGCAAAGACTGTAGATTGTATACGGTTACGGTAAAATAAGGCTATGCATTACTTTACTGCACTAGTAGCAAAGACCACACTATCAGCATTTAATAATCTTGGCAAATGTTAAATTCCATATATATATATAATTTTTATTGTTTATGATGCATTATTATACACTGTAAAAAGTTGGATCAACTTAAAAAATAACTTAAATTGGTAACACCTAGAAAAATTGGAGTTTAGTTTCACTAAACACACAAACAACATATTTAGGTGTTACCAATTAAAGTAATTTTGATCCATCATTTTTTTTACAGTGTACATAACAAATATATTAATATACAGTATGCAGGAATAACAACCATGATAAATGAATGCCATGAAAGTTGTCTATTGCATTAACTCATTTTATTATATGGGGTAATATTACTAGTCTAAACCTACCGAACTAAATCAGATTATTATTCAAATGAAATGACATCCTATCCTCATGACGTCATCCCGCCCCATACTGTATGTGTTTGTGTTTCAGCTAGCGCCCATCTAAAGAGCTTTAGTACTTTGTAATGTTGGTGTCTCCTGTATGTCCAGTATGATCCTGTATTCGTTCCTGTACTAAATATTGAAGCGTGACCGTCATATTTTTCTGTCTGCTCCTGTAAAGAATCATTAGTCTGTACATGGGTTTAAATCAGGAGTCTGCTCAAATGTCCAGTTGTGTCCACTGTCTAGTGTTCTTACTCAACAGGGTAATAAAATAAATGTCTAGTTCATTATATGAATTTATGATGTACTGTAATTTTGCAAGAGATGATGTTATAGAGTGTATGTTGTATACTAGAGGTTATATCTGTATACGGTATATGAACCAGAAACGTACATTCAGAATGTATGCAATAAAATTGGTTTTCAATACAATGTATGTCTCCATAGATTTGAATGAAACGTAATTACAGTGATGTGTCATGCAAACCTTTGTGTTAAACAGTTAAATGATCTTCTGTGATAGATATTTTTTCGTCTTTTATTCCTAAAATTTGGTTTCTATGAGAAAGTAAAATGGGCGGAACTTAGCATGATGTCAAGTGTAGTTTGCTGCTGTGATTGTTTCACTGTAATGTCAACAAATTTGAAAATCTTTTGTTAGCGATGTGGTCCACAGGGGGTGGAGAAGGCGGCCTAATTCTTGGATCCAGAACTTGATGAAATCTGCCAATTCAACAGATCATTCAGAGTGCAGAATGCAAAAATAACATGGAAACAAACATGGTGTAGAAAAAAATCACAAGTACATAGACACAAAGTGAACGGTGTAATTACTACACACTTCAGATAAATGTTTCCCAAACCCATTGGGGAATGAACAGAAAGTCCCACCCAACTTGCGTGATTGGTTGAGCAAGCCTGATATCACGACAATTCGTGCATATTTGACGAGTTGACCAATTCGTTTGAATTCATACAAAGTTATTCATGCAAAAACGTGGGATTCTCGTGAAAACAACAACAAAACTGAACCCCTAACCCCAATGTCACAGGAGTCGAGGCAAATTGTGCCAAACTTATGAATGTGGTTGTATGAATGAATACAAATTAGCCAAGATTTGTAATGAGGAGAATGTTTTAAAATAAAAGTGAAATAATTGACTATGGTCCTTTAAATTATTTGAAAATAATGCACACCTGCAATGTAATGGCAATTGACGACGAGGTGTTGAATTTTTTGAAAATAACTATTACTTTTAAATAATTCAATGGCCCCGTCGTCAATTATTTCTTACTTATACCACAGGGCTGTTGAATGCTTTATTTTGATTGGTTGAGAAATGTTCAAGAGGTATGCATTATTTTTCCATAATCACACACCTGACCTGTCAAATGTCTTAAAATAATCACCAGAGCAATGTCTGTGGTGACCATAATATAAGAGGAATAATTGTATCCGGTCCTTTAAATTATTTGAAAGCAATGCACAATGTATTATCACCTTGGGTGTGCATTATTTTCAAATAATTCAACAGCTCATCGTCATATATACATAATGTTACTCTAGACATTTTTTATTATTAAGTTCAATGATGCATCACGTTAGGGTCACTAAACTCCTCCCCCTGCAATGAGCTGTATGCCGTAAAATTTGATTCATAATTATTATAATTTTACAATCTACTGTTGTATGAATGCAAATTGACTCATCAAAAATCATTTTTGTTTTATTTAATAAACTTACTATTAAAATATGACATGTAATGTATGTATGTATGTATGTATGTATGTATGTATGTATGTATGTTTAGCAGTCTCCACCATATTTTAGTGTGTTATTGTCAGAGCTGGGTAGATTACTTATAAATTGTAATCCGTTACTAGTACCCAGCTCTGGTTATTGTAGTGAACGTTTGCAAATTGACTCAGCAAATAATTTCAGTTTTTTATTATAATTACCATGTATAGGCATGTATTTAAGTAAATCATGTTTATCAATCTCTAGGATATTTTTAGGTTGTTCTTGTGAATGAGATGTGTATTTGTGTTTAATGAGGAATGGTGCAGTGCAGTAAATCAGTGCGCTTCATGATGCAATCACCGCATACGCACACACACATGACTGCACATTACCAATGAACACACATACGCACATCTGTCATTTCCACTCCATTTCAGTTTGCTATGGTGTGACACGCGGCTAATAATAGCAGGCAACGGTCCGAGCCAGAAGCCCCTGGGGCATCAGCGTTTGTCTTGAAGGGCACCGCGCGAGCCTCATGCCCTTCTTCATATGATGGCCCCTATAAATAGAGCGTGAGGGTTATATAACGGCCCGGTGCATTCATGAATGGAGGGAGAGGAGGAGGTGCTCGATTCATACTGTAAGACTGCAGCTCTTTCTTCAGCTGATGTTCCGCTCGTGAGGAGCTGTGATCTTATCTCTTTACGGTGTCAGGGAATTGGTGACCCGACCCGTCGTTCCTCAACATCGTCGATGTCAACACGATCACCCAATGAGCTCTGATCGAGAGCCTCCAAATGAAAGCAAGAATCCGAGGCTCTCATAAACGACTGGCGACTGTTGCTAGGCAAAAACCAGAGAGTGCGCATCAGCAGGTTTAGCAGATGAAATACACGACAGAGGAATTCATTTCATGACATAAGAATGAGGTGCGGTTTGATTCTGGATGTTTGGAGCAGTATCTGTGTGCTTCTTTTCACCATTCGTTTCAAAGGAGCTTTAAAGAAAACATTGTTCCCAAAAAACCTGTCCAGAAAACATATCCAGGTCACATTACACCCAAAAGTAAAAAAAAAACAAGAAGTAATATTCTGCATAAAGGGCCAAAGTATTTAAGAAACAGGTTATTTGCTGTACCGCCTTCAATTCATGATTGATAATAAATTACAATAAATAAATAAAACATTTCATTTTGCTTCAGCTTTTTTAAGTATTCATAGATGTCTTCAAAATAATGAATCTGAAGACTTATAGATTAAGTATACTGAAGGAAATCTTTCAGGGGACTGTGAGCTAAAACTAAAGATTGTATTTCAGTAGAAAACATCTGTACACTTTTAAAAATATAAATGCTTTACAGCAATGCTGAAGAACCATTTGTGGTTCCTCTGAGAACCATTCACTCCAAAAACAATTGGTGCTAAATACCACTAAAAGTAGTGATGTAGTACTTGAGTCTGTTCTTGAACGGTCTCGAGACCGATATTTTTTTGCTTTCTCAGACTCGTCATGGACTCATTCTGGACTCATTCCTTCAAAGACTCGGTCTCGGACCACAGTGAGAGGAGAAGGACTCGTAATTTCAGGCTGAGTTCTGGAGACCAGCGCATTTTTTATGTTCATATAAAAAAATGTTTGATTAACTGTTGATATTAACTGGAGTGATATTAAATCATGAATATGAAAACTGACATGTTTTTATGGTCTTGGTCTCGACTCGGTCTCGACTCGGTCTCGTCTCCTAAAGGACTCGGTCTGGACTAGGACTTGCTTCCACAAAGACTTGGTCTTGACTCTATTTGAAAACCAACGGACTCGGTCTCAACTCGGTCTCAATCCTTTAAAGACTCGGTCTTGACTCAGACTTAGCAGGCGGTCTCGTCCCCATCACTAACTAAAAGTGGTTCACTGGCTCGTAATCATAGAGGAACCATTACACACCACCTATGTAGAACCATAATGTGCCATGCAGAACCATATTATGTGGTGCTGAGCTTTTAGTACTATTTTACACCAATTGTTGGTAGTGTAGAAGAAATGTTTCTTATAACATTTAATTATCTGAAGCACATATTTTCACAAAAAAAGATTTGTTTGTGAAACAGAAAGGTTCTTCGGATGTAAAGTTTCTTCATGTAACCAATTAGCCAAAAATGGTTCTCAAATGTTTTTAAATATGAGTTATTTTGTCAAATCAAAGGGGACAAAAACTAACTGCATAATACAATAAAAAAATGTCAAATACGCACATGATCATCAACTGAAGCAACTGAAGGTTTACTTTAATCTATTATTACTCAACAATGAAATGTTGATCATCTGTTCTCTGCAGTGGTTCTCAACTCTTGAAGACAGCACTGCACATTGTGTCTCCTTCACTGGACATCCACTTCAGTTCATGGACCTTCAGTTTTTATGTAGGTGCGTTAAATTTCATCCATCAGAGTTCATGGATTAGATCAACAAAATATGAAAATTCTCTCAATTTTCTCAACCTAATGACATCTGGGATATCTCATTGGTTCTTGAGTATCTCATGACAACAACACATGGAACCGGTCAGAACCACTAAATAAGACAATGTTTTTACCATGTCTAGTACTAGTCACTACGACCATTTTTTTGGTCACGGATTTAATAGTGTATGGATGCTTTCCCAGTATGCAAGTATTTTACTTTCAGTAGATGCCCAGTATCATCATCATCATCATCATCTCCTCTCAGCTCTTTCAGGAACTCCTGGTTGCCATGGAGAAATGTGTTGATCTCGCAGTCCTATGAAACACAGCAGATGCAGGAACGACCGGCTGGTCTGCTCAAGGCTCCATGATATTCCTACTGTAAACCAGATCTTATTTCAACTTACCAAGCCATAATCTGATTTAAACATCTCAGAAGAAGACAACGAACAAACAGAAATAGTCCTATAGTACATAATCTATATATTCATAAAGATCAAAGCTGTCTGTCTGTGAAGTATTTTGATAAAATATTATTCTAGACTAGTATGTCAGAAGCTTGTGAATAAACAGATAGTTTTTATTTAATACATTTGCACACAAGTCCTCAATCATGTTCAAAAATAGATCACCATAAGAAATAATGTTTAACTATTTATTTTCTGTTAAGCATGGTGATCATTTTCAAGGCTTCTTCAAAGGAATCACTCATCTGTTCCTGTTGTTTAACTGCTAGCAACATCAAGGTCACAGGTTTGTTTGGCACATTTTTGTGCAAAGCATGCATATTTTGGATAAATAGAAAATAAATATCAGTGTTATTGAAATGAATAAATACCTATATAATATAATAATACCTGTGCAATATTAAAAACCAGAAATGCATATGTGTTTTAATGTAATTAACGTGCTTGAGGTCAACGTGAAATGCGCGCTGTCGCAGTGATTAGTGGGGTTAAATAGGAATTTGTCGTTGTTATTTTTACGCCGTTCAGCTGTGGTGTTTCCCCATCAGATGTGTAAAGGACATTTGGCAGCATACTGGAGCCTGTCTGCATTGCGCATTACACATCCACTTGCTCTCTCTCTCTCTCTCTCTCTCTCTCTCTCTCTCTCTCTCTCTCTCTCTCTCTCTCTCTCTCTCTCTCTCTCTCTCTCTGTGTGTATTGTGTGTGTGTGTGTCTCTCTATGCTGCTGCACGGCTCCGAGCAACTTACCGCAAGTTTCCCGCGATCTGACGGCAGGAGGTGAATGTTGCGGATCTGTTATATCATTGCTTTATGGATTTTTGCGGACATCTCTAGCAGCCGTCGGGCTGTAACCTTATGTGATAGATTTTTATTAACGGGAGCTTTGCGCTGATCTTTCGATTGCCCACGTAAGTACAAAGACGTCTTAAAACATCCGCATCATTTGCTGTCATTGTTTTGCGTTATAAATGCATAATGATCATGTTGGCAAATGGTGCAGTGCATTAACCCACCAAACATCTCTGATAGCTCATGACAGCGCTTTGCTGTTACAAAGCAACAATAAAAAATATCAATGTACTGATGCATTAAAAGATAGTGTGCAGTTACAATTACTACATGTATACTATCATTTGATATATAACATACTGTTAAATCCTCAAATACAGTAGAGCAGAATGTACTCCGAGATATAAGGCTCGGTCCACTAGAGTGAATATAAATGAATTTCTTGCTTCTTGGAGAATGGAGTATGCGAGAGATTGCTTTCTATAGGGTTATACTGGATTTCAGCACATTCATGGAGCAGATCTAGTGGTTGAACAACAATATTTTAATTTATTCTTATATTGTGCAGTCTTTATAAGAACATCTTTTTATTTAATTCAGTCATTTGGGGAACTTTGTGTTTTGAAAGATGTCATTTTGGTTTTGCAGAGGACACCTATAAATCAAATCGCTTTAAATATCCTGGTCTGTGTGTAAAGACAGCAGTTGCATTCCAGGATATTGGATTAGGTGGAAAATCTGTTTTTGTCAGTCATGGTGGTGGATGTATCTCATTACTTTATTTTCTGGCTGACTAGGTGAGCGCACAAAGCAGGTGCAGGGCTCCACTGAAGATGGAGATGGTCGACGCTTGGTGGAACGTGATGCTGGATGTGGTGTTGGGTCGCTGACCATCAGAACGGCATCGGGTGTCGAATGCGCACAAAACCGACCTGAACGTCCGCTACCATCCGGTACTGCGAGTTGGAGCTCCAGGATGACTGTGGTGGTGGTTGGCGAAAACATGGACGATACTTCCTCCACCATGCAGGGTCACCCGCAGGACTCTCAGTATTCCCCCGAGTGCTGCGAGCGGGTGGTTATTAACATCTCAGGACTGCGCTTCGAGACGCAACTCAAGACTCTGGCCCAGTTCCCAGACACTCTGCTGGGTAACCCCAAGAAAAGGATGCGCTACTTTGACCCTTTACGAAACGAGTACTTCTTTGACAGAAACCGCCCCAGTTTTGACGCCATCCTCTATTACTATCAATCTGGAGGGAGGTTGAGAAGACCCGTCAACGTTCCCTTGGATATGTTTTCAGAGGAGATAAAATTTTATGAGTTGGGGGAAGAGGCCATGGAAAAATTCAGAGAGGACGAGGGCTTTATTCGCGAGGAAGAGCGCCCCCTGCCAGAGAATGAGTTTCAGAGGCAGATCTGGCTGCTGTTTGAACATCCCGAGAGTTCGGGGCCTGCCAGAGGGATAGCGATAGTGTCGGTCATGGTCATTCTCATTTCCATCATCATATTTTGTTTGGAGACCTTACCTGAGCTGAAGGAGGATTCGCACGGACGGGTCCAAGTGATAGGCAACAGCACGATTTATTACAGACCTAACATTCTGACGGACCCGTTCTTTGTCGTGGAAACGCTCTGCATCATCTGGTTTTCTTTCGAATTGATCGTTCGATTTTTCGCTTGCCCGAGTAAAGCAGCCTTCTTCAAGAACATGATGAACACGATTGATGTGGTGTCAATTATTCCATATTTCATAACGCTCGGAACGGAGATGGCGGAGGATTCCGAGGGTGGAAGGGAGCCCAAGGGTGGAGGAGAGCAGGCGACGTCTTTGGCCATTCTCCGAGTCATCCGTCTGGTCAGGGTGTTTCGGATATTCAAGCTCTCCCGACACTCCAAGGGGCTTCAGATCTTGGGTCAGACTCTGAAAGCCAGTATGCGAGAGCTCGGCCTCTTAATTTTCTTTTTGTTTATCGGCGTCATTTTGTTTTCCAGCGCGGTGTACTTTGCCGAGGCTGAAGAGAAGGATTCTTTCTTCACGAGTATCCCGGATGCCTTCTGGTGGGCGGTGGTGTCGATGACCACTGTAGGGTACGGGGACATGTACCCCGTCACCATAGGGGGCAAGATAGTGGGCTCTTTGTGCGCCATTGCTGGAGTGCTAACCATCGCGCTACCGGTGCCTGTGATCGTTTCCAACTTTAACTATTTCTACCACAGAGAAACCGAAGGCGAAGAGCAGGCCCAGCTCCTCACTGTGAGCAATCCAAACATTGCGTCGGACACCAGTCGACGCAGCTCGTCTGTCATTAGCAAATCGGAATACATGGAAATAGATGAGGATCTCAATAACAGCATAGATAATTTTAGGGAGGCGAACCTGCGAACCGGGAACTGCACTGTCTCCAATCAAAACTGTGTCAATATGGGAAAGCGTCTCACGGATGTTTAGATCTCCCACTTGTAAAAAGACACCTGAACTGTACATAGTGTACTTTATTAGTACTATCAGAATGGGACCTCTGATTTCACTGCGTACGTTTTTCTTAAATCAACCACATTTATGCATTTGGCGGATGCTTTGATCCTAAGCAGCATACTCTGCATTTTGTCTCCTGGGAATCAAGCCGATGATGTTGGCGCTGCTAGTTTCATGTTCTGTCAGTTCAGTTACAGGTATACCAAAACAAAAGTTAGTCTGAAATCTGCCTATGGATACCAAAAATAAATGTCAGGGGTAATGATGACAGAATTACACCAATACATGTTGGCTACATGGGGACTATAAGAGACATGCACCATGGATGTATTAGTTTATTTATTTCATGTTTGTTTGTGTCTTTCATAGGCTATTGTAAACCATTAACAAACTGAATGTTCAATCTCAATTGATGAATTATGCAGATTATGGCATGTTTAATGAAACCTCAATGTCTGTTCTATATATATGGTACTATGTATCTTGCTTTAATTGACACGTCACTGCCCATTTAAAGCACAACTTATAAGTATTTAAAACTTTAAACATCTAAAACCTGTTCCAGGCAGTATTAAAGTATTGATTTTAAAGTTTAAGCTTTTAAAAATGTACATATATTTACTCATCAATTGTTCCATAGTTATTAAAATATAAATGTATAATTCATGATATGATATTTCAACAATAGTGCCTTTAACCTTCTAACTAAAAACTCAAGAGTCTGCATGTGCAATAGTTACAGCTGCGGGACCATTTAAATATCTAAACGTGGTTACGAGACGGTCCCTTAATATCCTTGTACATATAACAGAGTCAAATCCTCTGCATCTCTGCTTCAGACATTACTTTATAAAAAAAGTGAACTTTAAAACATTTAAAGTTTGTTTGCCGAGCATTGTTGTGGTTTATTTGGCACTGGTTGCGTTGTGGTCGTTGGTTTATCTACCTCAGAGAGTACGCTTGCAAATTTAAGACTTTATATCAGTACTGCCCCCTGGTTTCATAAATCAAAAAATGAATAATGGGATTACAATAAATAATTATAAAACACGTTGATTTAAAATAGCTTAACCACAGATGTCTTGGAGAAGTTAAATTGATGAATTTGTTATTATTGTTTTTATTTCAGATGACAACACTAGCCATTTCTGAGTGATGCTACGTCAACACAACATAAATAATACACTATAATACGCACAGGGCAACATCAGGGATTGTGATAAGTTAGAAACTGCCATTTAAATGAAAAATATCTGCATCAATGTAAGTGGAGATCTTAAAACGATACCTTTAAACTGAGTGTAGGTCTTGTCTTTCAAAACCTAAAGCACTTTAATGAGACTTCATGTATTTATACTGTAGGTTTTGTACAAGAATGAGTTGAAGAATGAAAGGTGAAACAACGAATCTTAGGGCAGTGTGTTGAATTTGTCCGTGTTGATGGCAGTGTGTTAAAAACGACACACAATCCACATCAGCATCGTTTTCTTGCAACCCTTTAATTCGTTTTTAGGGACATTTTAAGGTATTAACTTCCAAGCCGACTACGGTGATTGCCTAAAATAGTTAAATACCTTAAAAAGTTCATTGTTTTAAATATATTTTTTACAATGACAGGTTTATATAGATGTCAGTAAAAGGGATCTATATGATGTTTATTGTAAATACAGTTTAAGATAAACTCACTTATTAAACAACAAAATACAACACAAAACAAAACCGCAGGACCAAATATAGTGTTACGCTTTTTAATGTTAAATATGCAGGTTATGAAGATATTAATAATTAACATTTATTCAGATTATACAATTCAGAAATAAAATACTGATATACGATGGATGAAACTAGCAGATCAGACAACATGTAGACACCATCATGCATTTTTTATTTTATGGGTAAGTGTCTTACACATCTAGGTTTCTTACATTGTTAGCATCATTGTGGTTTACTGTAAGTTTAAATGAAACTCTGTATTAAAGCTGCAATCCATGTTTTTGGGAGGTTATAAGTAAAGAAAAATCAGTCATTGTGTAAGTACATGAATAATCTGTGTTAAATGCGATCTTGCCAACAACGGTGAGATCATAGTAGAGAGTTGAGTCGGGTTGGATTTTGCAGCGAAATGCAGGAATATGTAAAGTAAACAGCAATTTGGTTTTGAACAGAGATGGCGATAGAGAGGCAAAAGTTACGCATTGCAGCTTTAAGCTTTATTTTTTGTTTTAATGGGGAGTGTTAATGCCATATATGAAACTGAAGCACTTTGATATTATGCATGCAGAGAGCTTCTGGACTCATGTTGCTCTGACGTGGATCATGCAGATCCTGGAAAAGCTTTTTTCTTTTGTCCTTATATTTTGATCAAAACAAAATAATCTATTTCATGTTTTGGTTGTGTTTTGATGCTTAACATACTTTAATATTTGTTGACTTGATCTGTGTTCTGTTGAGGTTATGACCACATAAAGTCAATCTTTTTTTTACAGTTTTTAAAGAATGTTTTTCTAAATTCATTTTGACTCAAACTTTAGGAAGAATGAGAAGTATTCATGCTGATAAATAAAATGATTAAAACCTTAAACTTTGTTTACTGAATCTGTTTATTTACCACAAAACATCTTTAAGGTTAAGGTGATAAAGGGACAAAATAATTGCATATACAGTTGTATGAAATGGATGATGGAAACTTCTTAACACTGATCTTCATTGTCACACTTCTCAATGTGTAGAGTTTTTATTGTTGTTGTTGTTGTTATTATTATTATTACTTTTATAATGAATCATTTAAAATGTATTCTCTTAAGGCTGACATATACTCTAATGCTCTAATGATCAGTCAGCGATCTTGCTTTAGAAGGTGTTCCTAGTTCAGGTTGTCTTAGTAACGGTTAATAACAATTGCATAACCATCCAGTTCTAAACCAGTTACTGACAAAAAACAGATGACGTGAATTCTTCTGCTTTATTTTCATTTGCATGAAATTGAACTTTCTTAAATTTCACGTATTGCTAGACACGTCCCCTTCCTGACGCTAGACACGCCCCCTTCCTGTCGCTAGACACGTCCCCTTCCTGTCGCTAGACACGTCCCCTTCCTGTCGCTAGACACGCCCCCTTCCTGTCGCTAGACACGTCCCCTTCCTGTCGCTAGACACGTCCCCTTCCTGTCGCTAGACACGTCCCCTTCCTGTTGCTAGACACGTCCCCTTCCTGTCGCTAGACACGCCCCCTTCCTGTCGCTAGACACGTCCCCTTCTTGTCGCTAGACACGTCCCCTTCCTGTCGCTAGACACGTCCCCTTCCTGTCGCTAGACACGTCCCCTTCCTGTCGCTAGACACGCCCCCTTCCTGTCGCTATACACGTCCCCTTCCTGTCGCTAGATAACGCCCCCTTCCTGTTGCTATACACGTCCCCTTCCTGTCACTAGACTTGTCCCCTTTCTGTTTCTAGACACGCCAACGGTCACTGTCGCTCAGAGGTCACCATTGAAATAAAAAGCCGACATCGCTCTGCCATTTCTAGTCTCTTGTGCACACAGTTTGTAGACTTCTGTAGCTACTCCTGTTGCACTGTTCTTTAATGAAAATATCTGCCTCTCTTATAATAATAATCTTCTTAAGATGGATAATAATCCATCTTAAGAAATGTACAGACTGTTTAACATACTGGACTTCTTCACTTCAGTGATCAGGATTGGGCGTACACTAATACTGTTGGTTTAAGGAATCTATGTTGTAAGTCTTTCTCAGATAGTAGACACTGGCTGTATGTACCTGTCAAAGACTGATCTCACTTGGTGAGAACAGCTGGGTCTCTGATGGCCTCTGTTGGGTTGAGTGACTGGAACAGAAAGTGTGAACCAAGCCAAAATCCAGTCGTGATCTTCATTATATCAAAAGCATCATATGGAACGGGCTTGCATGGGATAATAAGTGGATATTTTGAGCATATTTAATAACTGGTGCATTCAGAAGAGTGTATTTACTGTGTGCGTGCGCGCACGTGTGTGTGTGTGTGTGTGTATGCACATGAGGTGCAGTAGGACAGTTTGGCACAGCCTTGGGCTCAGTGCATGCGAGGCTGGCGTGGGAGGAGATGCAGGGAAAAGTATACAGGCATGAAGAGATGTGGTGAGAGAAAGAGAGAATAGAAATGAGAGGTAGGCTGTGAAGAGCCAGTGATTCAAACACAGAGCGCTGAAACTGGGGTCTGTACGCCTACATGGTGAACAAGTACCACACACACTCACAGACACACAAACTTACACGTATATGCAGAAATACACAAGAAAACACACAATCATGAGGAAATGCATAACCCCACACACATGCAAACCTTTCACACACAAAAAGAAATGCAACATCACACACGCAGAGATGCGCAACGTCAGACACACACGCAGAGGCGCGCAACATCAGACACACACGCAGAGACGCACACCCTCAGACACACACGCAGAAATGCACAACATCACACACACACACACACACGCAGAGACGCGCAACCTCACACACACACACGCAGAGAGGCACAACCTCACACGCATGCAGAGACGCGCAATCTCACACACACGCAGAGACACGCCAGCAGAGATGCGCAACCTCACACATATGCAGACACACGCATGCAGAGATGCGCAACCTCACACGCATGCAGAGACGCGCAACCTCACACACACACACACACACACACACACACAGAGATGCGCAACCTCACACGCATGCAGAGACGCACAACCTCACACACAAGCAGAGACACACACGCAGAGACACGCAACCTCACAAACACACGCAGAGACTCGCAACCTCACACGCATGCGGAGACGCGCAACCTCACACGCATGCAGAGACGCGCAACCTCACATGCATGCACATACACGCAACCTCACATGCATGCACAGACACGCAACCACAGACGCATGCAGAGACACGCAACCACAGATGCATGCAGAGACGCGCAACCTCAGACGCATGCAGAGACACGCAACCACAGATGCATGCAGAGACGCGCAACCTCAGACGCATGCAGAGACACGCAACCTCAGACGCATGCAGAGACGCGCAACCTCAGACACATGCAGAGACGCGCAACCTCAGACGCATGCAGAGACGCGCAACCTCAGACGCATGCAGAGACACGCAACCACAGATCCATGCAGAGACGCGCAACCTCAGACGCATGCAGAGACACGCAACCTCAGACGCATGCAGAGACGCGCAACCTCAAATGCATGCAAAGAGGCGGAACCTCACACACATGCAGAGACACGCAACCTCAGATGCATGCAGAGACGCGCAACCTTAGACGCATGCAGAGACGCGCAACCTCAAATGCATGCAAAGAGGCGGAACCTCACACACATGCAGAGACATGCAACCTCAGATGCATGCAGAGACGCGCAACCTTAGACGCATGTAGAGATGCACAACCTCAGACGGATGCAGAGACACACAACCTCAGACGCATGCAGAGATGCGCAACCTCAGACGCATGCAGAGACACGCAACCTCAGACGCATGCAGAGATGCACAACCTCACACACATTCAGAATCATAAAGAGATACACAGATACATAAACACACTTGCAACAACATCAAACAAATAAATGGACACATCCAGGGGCGTCGCACCCGTGGGGGATGTGGGTGTTTTAACACCCACACTTTTCCCGGTGAGAGGGTTCAACACCCACACTTTTTATGCAGTTTTGCAAGAACGCCTTATTAAAGTCGCTCCTCCGTTTCTCTGGCCGCTCTCTGTCTGCTGCGCTGCGCTGCATTCTCTCCCCCTCCCCTCTCAAACATGACGCCGGCTTTGAGTGTTACCGGCTGATGATTGGCTGTTCTGCCTTAAGTCCCGCCTCTCTTGGTGGATTAGATTGATCGGTCAGCTCGCGCTGAGGAGGTGGGAACTTTGTTCATTTACATCTCCCTTTTTCAGGTAGGCTACTTTGAATGAGTGTTTAAAAAACTTTAAACACTTTAATCAACTCTATGCTTTTGAGGTTTTTGAATAAGCTTGATATGTGTTTGGGACTAATGCTAATTGGGTTATTGTTCAGCAGCTGGCTAAATTCGGTCATGTAGACTATGTGGCATGCAATGTATTACCTGTGATGAAGAAGGCAGGGAATTGACGAGGATGAGGGACAAATTGCAATCGATTTGATATTTTGAGCATTGTTTGTTGATTAGCTGAATACTTTGTTAATACTACCTGTTGTGTATGATTGTACTTGTTGAGGAGAAAAAAAATGAGAAATGGTGACATAGTTCTTCAACAGGTATGCAAACAATGAAAGAAAAGTGTAGCCTATATTATTTAAATGTAAAAACAGTAAATTGTTACATCATTTAGACCACCAGAGAAAAAGCTTTTCAGGGCACAAGTAGCAAAATTTAGCAGTAACAGTCCTGTCAGACCCATGTCAGTATCGAGCTTACCATTATCTTTTTGTCACGCAGTATCAATAAGATACAGAAAAGAAAGAGGCAGGAGAAGATTGACACCTTTTTCAAGAGAAATCCTGTAAGTGAAGTTGAAAGCTGGACGTTGATAAATGTTGACATTAAACAACAGTAGCCTATTACCATTATATATTTTTGCATTCATTTAATATGTTAATTTTCAAGTTTCAATAAGGTTTGCTAGTACCACAGCCTTATTCCTTTATCACCTTGTTTAGGAGATGAGGTTGCTGGAGGCATCAGTTTAAAGAGAGAGAGAGAGACACAGAGAGTTTCACAGGTGAGCAATGAAAAATGAATGTTACAGTTTGTGAAAGAGGTCTATGAAGGAAGAGAGGGTGTGTTTGTGTCATGTGTGGTGCTTAATTCCATCCCAGGTGCACATACGCGTGTTTCTGGTGCGTTTATATCAAATTTAAAATGATATACATCCATCCCCCACACTTTTAAAAAGCTTGCTACGCCCCTGGACACATCATACGGTGCAAATAAAGGCCATCATATGAAAGGCATTCTGGGAGTAACTGTTTCATCCCAGCATATGTTCTCACAATGGGAGGTATTTCAGCAGGAGTGTGTTTGCAGTTTCAGTTTCGAGGTTCAATCTAAGGTTTAAGGAATCTGCATTTTCAAGTTCATACACCTGAAAAAAAAAACATTTTTACAGAAGAAAGTGTTGTTTGTTAAGTGTTGGATTTTTCCAACGCCAGAATCTAAATCGTGGCTGGTAAGTCCTTCCTTATCACTAACTTTGTATATTTCAAGGTTATTACAGTTATATTATGTTTGCCTGTTGGACCTTTTATTAATCATTCAATGTTTTTAGTAAATTAAAACAGTCAAACATACGTGTTTAGACAAGGATGTATGACACAATCAGGACATATCAAGCGATCTCTAAATTCTCTAAACTATCTGCTTTACTCACATAAAACTGCTGTGCCATTCCTGTCAGATCCAATATTGATGACACAACATTGCATTTTAATCACCGTCTCTCTGCAAATCCAGCATCGACTTCTTTACAGATAAATCCCCAAAACAATGACGTAAACAAACACTTGGGATGAAACTTCTTCAAAATCAAACTTCAACCACACATTACTAATGTTAGGTTCCAGGGGAAAATCATACAGCGACTGTGTTCTTCCACAACCGGACACTGTACAAACTTTGCAATCTTAAAAGCAACACCAAAGAGGTTTTTTACCATAAAATAAAGTTTTCAAAAAAGTTTCAGTTGTTCATGCACTGGAAACAGGGTGAACGGCACTTTCACATTCACTTTGCAGCCCTCTATCGGCCAAAACCGCACTAAAGAAGTTTCCAACCGTCGGGTCGCGTTCCTGTAGTTGGAGTGAAAACTACAAAAACTTGTTTTACGGCAGACCTACAATCCAAACAGAGCCAGCTTTGCTGCAGTAGGCTAAATTATTTATGACAGTGGTAATGGACAATTCCGCTTCCAACCTGTAGGGGGAGCAAAGAGCAAAAACTCTTTAGTGTTGCTTTAAAGGCATGATTGCTGCTTCGGGAAGCCAGACTCTGCCGATTTCTTAGCTTGGTGCCAAAGACTTGCAGGATGTTCGTTAAGTATGATAACCTCATATATAACAAAATATCAAGTTACATTTTTTTTAATTCATTGCTGCTTTAATACTGGCACCATAGCAGCAAAAACAAGCAATTATGTTTACAGAAAACATTGTTTTGCTTCTTAACATAAACATACATTTATGTTGAGATATTTTTACAAGAAATATTTAAGAATTGATGAGTTTCCCCACACATTCCCAGACCGTCCTCTGGGTCATCCTCTCCCTTACTTTCTCGCCCGGCAGCCCCCTCCTTGCTGCCCATTGCCTAATGCCACCGGTCCCCTGAATTATTAAAAGCTCTTCCATCGCTGTATTGTTCGAGTTGAAATCAGTGAGCTGATCTTTGTGAAACCAAAACCTTTGTGAATGGGCCGCGTCCCACCAACCCCCCCCCCCACCATCGAACCGGATGACAGGTGCATGACATCGCTGGATTGGTGGGTCAATTGATTGATTGATTGATCGATCCAGTTGGTTGGCTGAGATTCAAGTGTTGAAATTCTACCGCTGTCTCACTCGACAGTGTCCGAACTGAGTTATCAGAGACGATCTCGGCCAGACGACCAACGTGCTGTCAGGTCGAAAGAGAAAACTTTTAATTAACCTACATTAAACATTAAAACTCATGTTTCTACAAGTTGCTCCAATCAGATTTTAAGATAAGTTACCGCCATTGCAAAATTTAATACAAATAAATGATGTTTTAGAAAATCTGCAGTATAAATTTGATGTGTCTGAATAATGAAGTACATGTAGATAAAAGCCATTACAATGATTTTGTTTAACATCACAGCAGTTTAAGCTACAAGCATTAAGTCTGGAGGCTTTTTTAAACCAATATTGAGTTATTAATCTGATTATTTATACAGTTTCATGCAATGCATTTGTTAACATTTTTTAATTGATGTTAAACCGAGACCTCACACACAGCCATCAGTTCCTCAGGTTTATATTCACACAGGATAGATGTGTATCTCTCTTAGTTGATGATGGCTCCAGAAGTTCAACCGAGCCTGCAGGTCCACAGTCAGGTGTGTTGTGTAACTACAGTGCCTCAGTGGTTTATGAACTTTATGACTGCTGCTCCTGGATCAGTTATGTGGGCTGCGTTTATATCTATACAGTACAGTACACATGTTCTTGTGGCTTTATATTTAATGGATCAAGTCTTGCATTCTTTTACTTTTGCATAATAACATAATGACAATGTTATTGCATGAAAACCTGACAAATCAAAGAGTTTATAAAGGCACAATACATTCAAATGATGTGCAAAACACACATTTAATACAGTTTTAGCAGAAGATGATTTGTGTTCAGCATACAGCTAAGCCATATGAAGCGAGTATCCTATTTCAACTTGGATTATATCCGATATAAAATAGACCTGCATTATATATCTATAATACAATATTCATATTGTTTCAGGGCAATTGCACTTTGGGTGAAGATGTGATGCACTTTGTAATTGAATTTACGCTCTACAGAGTCATTTATGGGAGGTGTACATTAGGTCGCTCTTGGTAATGGAAGGTAGACGGTAACGGCCTTAATGCAATTGTTTCTCCTCAGGAAACTGACTGTACATCTGTACTAAACTCATTCTCAATTTCTCAATCATTTCTTTTAACTAATGTAGATCAATCATAAAATTATTCTTATACTAAAAATAACACATCTTAGTGCTGTTAGTTGGTTATTCCTGTGGCTGCCAAATCATTCCTCACATGCCATTCACATCTTAAACGATTGGCTCAAAAACACCTCTTCTCCTCCACCGATGGGTCTGATTTCTTGTTCTGTGTGCAGCCTGGCTATCCATTTACATTACATTACATTACATTACATTACATTTATGCATTTGACAGACGCTTTTATCCAAAGCGACATAGAGCTCATTACAAGTTATACTATATTTATTATCACTATGTGTGTGTTTCCTGGCTTTGAACCCATGACTTTTTGCACTGCTAACGCAATGCTATATTAACCACTGAGCTATACAGAGCTAAATAAGACAATTTGTTATGATACAATATTTGTTTTATCCGTCAGCAATGCAATATTTGCTGATACATCAAACAATTCAATCCAATTAGGATTCAATTTATTTATCAATATTTATCTATTATGTGCCTACTGTAGCTAACCAGTTAAATTTTATTAACTTTTACTAACTGATAAAAATTATCAAAAATATGTGCGTTTGGCAAAAATGCATAGATTATGTCAAGAAATGAGAATGCACAGACAGTGTCAAAATAAATATACCTCATATACTGCAAAAAATGATTTTCAAGAAAGAAATTTCTTAGTATTTTTGTCTTGTTTTCAGTAAAAATATCAAATTAAATAGTTGTTTCTTGATGAGCAAAAAGACCCAAGAAAATAAGTCTAGTGTTTAGACCAAAAATATCAAATTTAAGTGATTTTGTGCATAAAACAAGCAAAAAAAAACTGCCAATAGGGTAAGCAACAAAAAAAAAATCTTGAACATTTTTCTTAAACACTAAATTCAAGAAATATTCAAGAAAAAATTGCTTACCCCACTGGTAGATTTTTTTTGCTCTTTTATGCACAAAATCACTTAAATTTGATATTTTTAGTCTAACAACTAGATTTTTTTCTTGGGTCATTTTGCTCATAGAAAACCCTCTTAGTTTAAGAATTTTTTGATATTTTTACAGAAAACAAGACAAAAATACTAACAGTTTTTTTCTTGAAAATAATTTTTTGCAGTGTATCAATATTTTGTGTGTGGCATTGATGCATTGTATCATTAAAAATGTCATCAATGTATCAATCCATATTGATTTATTTTTACACCCCTACTATACAGGAGCACATCACTGTTGTAATTCTCATCTGGACAAAGTCACGAGAATTCGTATGATAATTTGTATGAATTCATATGAAGTGAACCGTACAAGTATATAATGAAACAACAATGAAGCCCAACCCCAATGTCACAGGGGAGAAATAAAATGAGGTTGTACGAATTAATACGAATTATTCAACTTGTAAAATGCATAAGACATTGCCCTGCAGGAACCCTTTTATCAGATTAGGATGCTGACACATTCCTGAATTGCTTCCATATTCCCATATTTAGCAGGTGTTTATATGAAACATCACGTCAAACCTCATTATAGAGAGCTAACAAGAGCTTTTGAACAGAATGCAGTGGATTTATTGTTGTGATTAGTACAGTACTCGTCTTCCCGACAGAGGTCAACTAGCTGTTTGTCTCTGAGAGTAAAGTGAGCAGTGATGACGCCGGTAGACCGAGGAGATGAGCTGTGCTAACTACTGATGTAACCTTAGCCCGGTGGGAAGCCAAGGTGAAAGAATTTAGAGACGCACAAAAGTGATCTCACATGGGCCAGCAGGTTCAAAAGAAGCCTCTGATGGCATGAATCGACACATTTTTAAACATGGAAGTCATGTTTGGTTGAGCTGAGATGTTTAATATTCAATAAATGATTTCAATTTTAAGAATAAAACTGAAAAGAACGCTTAAAATCAGACAGATCTTGATATGAAACAAGCACGAAGGGTGAATCTTTACTGAATGCAAATGACTCTTACACCTGAACGAGCGTCCAGATGGTGAGAGCATGCCAGGGTGCCGAATGTTAATTAGCAGCCAGAAATGAAAAATAACTCCATTAACACACATCCAAAACAACTAACAGTATAATATTGTGTGCTGCTTGTGCATTAGGGCCTATATTTAGTAATACTGAATGCTAAATGTGTCAAAAAAATTATTTATAAAGCACAATATTAATCATTACATTGCCATTTACATCAAAACGTTGCATGTGCTTTAAAGAGGGTCAAAGATGGAGAAATGATTTCAGCAGAAAGCTGTCAAACATGATGATTGGATTTCAATGAGCAATCGAGCCAAAGTTTGTATGTCATGCATTTCTTGGATAAAGTTCAGCTATATGAGTAACTCACTTCTAGCCAAAAAAAGTATGAGATGTCTGATATTCCATCATGTAAGGAAAGTGATTACAAGCTGTTAGGTTTCATTTATTTTATTTTTGGGCTACCTACAGTATTAAATCTATTAAATGTTCACTGACAGCCCAAATTTAGTTCTGAAGACTCTGAGGCAGATCCAAAGTCAGCATCTACGTAGTTGGCATCTCCGTTGTACCTCCGGTATGGATCCGGTGTCTGAAGACTATACTTCGTTTAAATGCAAAATTGCTTGCTGGGTATGCATGCATATTGAAGAAAAAAGTGTACAAGACAACTGTTACAGTTTCATTATTTAACAATTGAACCTTTAGTTTATTGCAACACTTTGTTGTTTATACTGTGTACCACTTTACTGGAAATGTCCAGTCACTCGCTTGCCCAAGATTGTTGTACGCTGGATACGTTTAATGTCTGTATAACCTCTGCAAGTCAGTCATCGCTGGTGTTTACTCACAGGCATTACATTGAAGGCTTTTCATGATGTCCAAACATCAGGTCACACCAGTCGTGAGTTCAGTCTGATGATCTCTTCACAGTTTAACATGGAAATTTATCCAGAAGACTGACAAACCCACACGAGTCGTTAGTTCTCGCTCAATAAATTTTTCTTCATGTCTACAATATAAAGACGTTAACTTCTGGTGTTCTGCACTTTCCATCACATCGTAAGCCAGGTGTGATTTTGGTCACATTTAGGGATAGGGTTTAATTGGCACTCATTGCTAAAACAATTGAAGTGTTTTGTAATGAAATGATTTGCTCCAGATAACTATTTTTTAGCTAACTAACTAGAATCATGAAAAAAAATCAGTCAATTGACCCTAAACATTTATGGTGTAGATTCAGAGTCTAATATTGACATGTGTTAGTGTAGTCCTGCTGTGTGTCTATAGATGCTGTGTTGAGATCTGTTGTCATCAGCTCATTACAGACAACACAACAGCATCACACAGTCGGTCGAGAAATAAAATTAGCCTGTATATCAGCACTAAAACAAGATCATATTTGAGAAAATCTCCTTCATGCGTTCTGGTTTGACCCTCATATACTGCAGATATGGCCGTATGTAAAACGTCCCGATATAGCCCACTGTGGGTGACTTATATACTTACATAACACAGCACATACGTAAAGGATCATGACTAATATAGTAACAAACATCTAACACTTGCTGGAAGAGGCATGCGAGATGCAGAACGCCAACTCATTGTCATATGATTTCTTAAGACGTTTTCCAGATTCCCAAGCCACTGAAGCAATTACAAGCATGTTAGTACTGACGGTAATAGTCAGAGATTAAACCTGAATAAGAATAGATCCACTGATAATAAGATAAGTGTTACGGTATGTTGCTGACTAAATAGACAAACTGTTTTTATAAGTTTTGATTTTTAAATGTTTCTATTACAGAAAGAGAATAAACTGTACTGACTCGCTTATCTTAAACCACACATACGGTCACCCTTAGTAGACATCATCAGCTGAACTTTCTTAGTTGATAATGCGTAAAACATTACACTTAATCTGTAAACTCATCAAAGACACAGTAAGGGTAGCAGCTCCTCATCTACACTGGTTTGCTCATTGGGGGAATTAACCAGTCATTAACTAGTTTAATGTCTGTCATTAAGTGGAACAGGGCACAGCTATTATAAAGTCATATGTTTGACAGCATTTTCCTGAATGATTGTTATTTTTAGCTCAATGAGGATTTTATGAAATTAGTTCTAATATTATATTTTTGATATGAATCTAATATTAATTAATAGCGATTAACTAATAAACTATTATTAACTTAATATTGCATGAACTGTTTCCCATTTTAATGTACATTGTTAAAATGTTTGTATTTTATATTTAGGTAAACTTGTATTGACATTTTATTGTAACAGCAAAGTAATTCAGTGTCCCCTGACACAAACTTTGGTCTTTGGGTATCTGTAATGATCTGTGATAAAGTCAATAAATTAAATACAGTTTTACATTTAAACCTCTAAAATAAATTACGATTTTTTAATAACTGAGATACAACGATACAAAAAGCTTTTCTGTATGTCTCTTTAAAATGATTAGATGATGTAATAGAGTAGGCCTATGGGTCAATTCAGAACAGTACAGATAAAGTAACACGTGACACACAGGTAAAAGGTCGATAGGCTTTAACAGCAACCTAGACCAACATTTACTGAGAATTATGAGATAAATGAAATAGAAAATTGTTGATCTGTGGCAATATGGATAATATGGATGCAACATGATGATGTGTCTATGGCTTTACCTTTAGATGGCATTGCTTAATCACGCTGATAAACTTTTTGTGCTTTTAATAATGCGTTCTAACATTTATTATATTTCACAATTTTCTGACCACATTATGCATTTAGTTAAAAATTATATTTTGTTAGATCAAACACTGGGTGCATGTCTGGGTTATGATTGATCTTTGATTTTAATTTGTGCAATAGCGCCATCTTGTGTCACAGATTGATGCTTATGCCACAAAATGACCCACTTTATATGACCATAACTGACATGCACGAAATACACGTATGAGCTATGGCTTACCATTAAATAGATGGACGAGAAATGATTACCAGAAAATCAGAGTTGTATAGTACTTAAGCATTTTTACTTTCTACATAAAAGTAAATTTTCAATTATTCAATTCGTATTTTATTAGTGTTTTTCTTTGGAAAACATACATTCCAAAACATATTATCATAATTTTTACTCCACTACATTTCATAATTTCAAGTTTTTGGTTTATATTTAATATTTAAGTACATTAAACATCTAGTAATTTTTTGTACTTTTACTTAAGTAAAACAAAATCATACTTTTACTCAAGAAAGTAAAAGTACACAATTTTAATTGCATATTAAATCTATTTTAATATGCAATATATAATGAATACACAGTATGATTCTATGCTTTAGAATGTAGTGAACATTTTTTAGTAAAGAAAAGTAATTTTTTTCTTAAGACAAACACTCTCAAGATGAAGCACAGATGTAACTAAAATACTTAAGTATTATTAACTAAAATACTTAAGTATTATACACCAAAATGAAAGCAAGCTACATGACAAATGCATAGAAATTGTTTATTTTCTAAATGTTCTCATATAAAAAAAAAACTAATACAGGTATTATTACAAGTATAATTTATTATAAGTGTGTGCTATATATTTTAACTTTATTATAAATATTTATTTGTGAATATTGAAAACACCCTCAGTATATAATATTTAATTTTATGATCTTGTCATGTGTTTAGACACCAGTAGAGGTCGCTATGTGCAATATAGCAAACTATCTGGAAAACAAACAAAATCCAACAGCCACAATGTACTGTAAGCAAAATGAAAAAAAAAAAAAAAATTATATATTTACAAAATAAAGCCTAGAAAAGTATTTTTTGATTATTCTCTACTGTCAACTTTCAGATAAACTTTGCATGACTGGTAAGACGACACATACCGGTTATTTGTGCAAACCTATGGCATAATTGAAGGGTGTTAACTGAACCTCCACCCTGTTTCCATAGAGGATCTCCAACAGGATACATGTTTGGATGTTTACCTGATCAAATATATGCTCTCTAGCACCTGATTACAGTTTGTCATGCAGTCGAAGTGTGCAGTCCTGAGAGAAAACAACATCATCAAAACCCTTGACTTACTCTCAGAGGATAAATCTACTGGATAAACCTTTACTGATCACCTCTTTCATGCACTAATGGATAACTAAAACTCTACCCAACATGACACAAATATAATAAATCATTGTTTGTTTCATGTGCTGGCAGCTCTCTCTCCTGTTCTGGAGGTGATAAAGTACACAAAAGTACATCTTGGGTCAAGGCAGCTGGAAACACCCGGTAAAGGTGGATTTGATGTGTTTAGCACAGTAACAGATTGTTTGCAAAAGACATCCATTCAAAAATCATTCTTCATATCCATAAAAATAAGTTTGTGTGCATACCAAAGCCCCAGGGCATCTGCCGCCAACATCACAACAATTTATTGTATTTAATATCAAAAATACATTATCATATAAATAATATCAAAGTAATATTATTTATTGCTGTTGCATTGCATGTTTTTTCTAATTTAACAAAAAATTCCATTTATTTGTCTGTACTCTTTTGTTTTTCTGTTTATGATGATGTGGGATCATCTGCTCATCTACTGTACAGAATCCATCCAACAAACCATTCGCTCATAGAAATAAATCCCTTGGATTGACAAGCTATGATGAGTGGGTTTTATCTGCACAAAACACTACTTCACATGTTTAAAAAGACACAAGACACGGCATGAACGGCCCAGCTGATTTCTCTCTTCTAGTTTGTCTTAATTCTTAATCTGAGTGAAAAGCAAGCTGTCTATGGGGGATTTGTACAGCTGTCAATTAAAATCCCTTGACACAACCCCCCCCCCCCATCAGATTTCTTTCTTTATTTTGCACATTTCTGTTTTTAGCTGTCTCTGTTTACATGAGGAGAGATCGACTTTATCAAAGCTGGGTTATTTTCAACACATCGTTGGGTCAAAAGAGACAAACCCTGGGTTTATGCTGGGTTGTTTTAACCCATTGTTGAGTCAAATATAAATTTCTGGGTTAATTTTGGATCCAACGCTGAGTTGAAAATAACCAGTATTGTTTCTAATCATTTTAAGCATTTTAAATGTTTCTGGTTTTGATGTTTATTATGTTTACAAAATTATATTATACTGTGAAAACGCTTTCTAAATTTAGATGTTTTTACAATTAGAATTATTTTTTCATAAAAAATAGTCTGGGGCCTATTATTATTATTATTATTATTATTATTATTATTATTATTATATTTTTAAGCTTATAACCACACAGCCCACTTCTTATGATCCAATCAAATAGAAAGATAGATTAAGCTCTGCCCTACAGTATTTCTAACTTTCATCAAAAAAAGACATTAAGAGTGATTGATACAACTTTAACACTGATATCAAGAAACATTTTGTAACGTGAGGATTAAAATTTTAAATGAACAGAATATTCAATTAAGTATTTAATGAGTAGCACCACGACAAAAAAAATTGGATTGTGATTATAAATAATATGCATGAAACAATATTGCATCTGCATGACTTTTTATTTATAGCACTATAAAATATTGGATGTATTTCTGAGTCCACCAACATGAAATCTTTCACAAATATACAGCACTGAAAACATGTTTGACAAACCAGGATTTGATTGGTTCATGTATGTAAGACCTTGATATTATTGGTTATTCTTTTTGTCACCACCCACATGGCCTCGGTTACATTATCAGATTTTTTGGGAGTAGATGCATTGGGCAGCGCTGTGTTCCTCCAGGTGAGCAGACATGAGTACATGAGTTTTTCTTCTGTTGATAAAACAACAGTTTAGATTCAGTGCAATAATGTTCCTTTCGTTGAAGTACTGAGAAGATGAATCAACGGCTGTCTGCACAGAAGGGTTTAACCCATTCATAGATGACAGGAACAGGCAGGACGCCCAGCGATGACATCATCTGCCATCTCATTCTTCAGAAAGGCTGCCGGTTATATAATACTCACATGAGACATCATAAACCATCACAGCTCCAAACAAAAACAACATACAACACCGACACACAGATTTTTAATGCTGGGATGAAAATTTGTAAAATTAATGAAAATAATAGTGTAATGTTGGCCACATTTTATAGATAACGACAAATATATAGAGTATAAAACAGATTTGATTATATTGTTTGACAATTTGTGCTTAAACTCTGAAAAATATTTGACACAAAAGAGCAGCGGTGAAATGAGTTCCTTTAACAAAGATATTTGTGTTGTTGAAGTGAGATGACAGCCTGATGTTGTGTTTTGTCATCATATGCCCTCACATCACTGTAGATCCACTGTCAGAACCGCTTACCTTCATCCAAGTGCACTTAAACCAGACCTTACCTCTCTCTCTCTCTCTCTCTCTCTCTCTCTCTCTCTCTCTCTCTCTCCTCTCTCTCTCTCTCTCTCTCTCTCTCTCTCTCTCTCTCTCTCTCTCTCTCTCTCTCTCTCTCTCTCTCTTTCTCTGAGTGCATGATGGTCTCTGTTAGTCATCGGCTCCTCTCGTCCCTGCAGGTGCTTCAAGAGCTGCTATTTCATTCTTTCATCTTTTGAAGTGTTTTTAAAAGCTAGCCCTATATTATGAGGAATCACATTCTTATTGTTGCTTTGAGATAAAAAGAAGTTGTATAATAAAAAACAACATAATTTTGGTGTCCACATGGAAAAGTCAGCACAAAACTGGTGGTCCAGCATACGAGTTTTTATCACAGTAAGAACAGCGGCTTGGCTAACACCTGTGCTCAATTGTTACACATTTTAACACAAGTAGGTCCTCAAAACTCCTTTCCAATCACAAACACCAAATTGGACCAATTACATTTAGCTACCTGAATTCATAATTTATCCTTAACATAATTTATTTTCTTTTTTATATTATATTAGTACAGCTGGTGTGTGGTGTGTGGTGGGCGTTCTGGCGCAATATGGCTGCCGTCGCGTCATCCAGGTGGATGCTGCACATTGGTGGTGGTTGAGGAGATTCCCCCGTTCATATGTAAAGCGCTTTGAGGTATGCAGAAAAGCGCTTTATAAATGTAACAAATTTATTTATTAATCTCAATATAATTTTGGGAAATTATATTTAAATAATAATTTCTTGCAGATACGTTTGGAAATATTATTAAAATGTTGTCACTGCAGGTCAAGTGGACTCGTGAGAACCATGAAACACATGACCCCGATGCACGTGGTGTCGCTCTAGAGAACATGACAATAATTAACTCATTATGCTGTGATGGGATTCCTTACACTACTGTATACAGCTTATATATTAATAAATAAATAAATAAAAATCATTGATTTGGTTTTATGGGGTGAGTGAGAGACTCAGAAATCAGTGTTTCTTTTGGACCTTTCCCCTCGGATTTGATCAGCTGAATTCTTCCAGTGCAATCTGAGAGGTGCTCACCAGGGTCCTCCACATCATCAACGCTGGTTGTTAGTGGTTACCTGTTGTTATGGTTACCATGTCCCTCGCTCCAGGCAACAAAAGCTCCCCAGAGCTGGATGTAAGCACTGAGAGAGTACATGTGCATCTTCACACACATGGAGACGGGTAGACTCTTCAATAAAAGAGTTCTGTGCATGCTGCAATAGAAGAACCGTTTTTGGATCACAAAAGAGCCGTTTGGACAAAGCTTCGAAAGAGAAACAATTTTATAGAAGCTTTGAAAGTGAAGTGATTGATAACCAATACTTGAAATCTGGCCCCTTCATTTAATTCATCCCAGTGAGTTTGGGTTAAACACAGAAGTTAAGTTTTTCCAAAACAAAGAACCCTTTGTGGATGTTTAAGGTTCTTTATGGAACCATACAGCCCAACAATTACTCTCCAAAACATTTATTTTTAATAGTGCATACATGCATGATGTAACAAACATATTATAATGTGATCTTTCTTGCAAATTTACTACAAGTTAAAACAGCATAGCATGTCGCTTCAAATGGGCATCAGAGATTATTCTGTAAAAATTATAGAAAAAATGTATAAACACAAATATGCAAATACATATAAAAATCCATGGTCATGTTTCCATCATAGCAAAAGTCTTAATTCACTTGCATTTCAGTGCAGGTGCAGACTGGCATCATTGCTTTAGGGGTCCTCTCATGGCCGTTATACTTTATGTGCACATCAAGTCACTTAGATTACAGTCTTACACAAAACCCGTGCAGCCGAGGGCATCTGATCCAGAACCACTCCTGTGAAAAGAAAAGAGTTTCTATGAATCTGTGGTAGCTTATTGTTTGTGCAAAATGCCTTCAAGCAATAAATTCACCACATTGAAGCTTTGTGGTGCCAGAAGTATGCTTGTATAATGCATGCAAAACCATGGTATTAATGCAAACTGATCAGAGATGAGCATGCAAAACCATGGTATTAACTCCAACTGATCAGAGATGAGCTCAGATATGGGCATGCAAGTCTTTCAGTTGCAATGGAAATATGTTATGAAACAGATTGGTACACTTGAAAAAGAAAGTGGGCATTCAGCGTGGTGGGCAGCCTTGTTCAAATCACAGAAAACATTATTACATACCTGACAGTTAAACAGTCAAGGGAAATTTTAACTGACCAGCCCTGGTCCTCAAGGACCCCCTTCCAGAATGTTTTAGATGTCTCCTTAATTAACACACCTGATTTAAATCATTAGCTTGTTAGGGAGACATTCTGGAAGGAGGCTGATGAGTTGGTACAGGTGTTTTAAATAAGGAGACATCTAAAACATTCTGGAAGGGGGTCCTTGAGGACCAGGGTTGAGAAACACTAGACCAGACCATCAAGACAACACTTCACACTTGACCTTGACCTTTGCAACAGAAAAAAACAAATAAAATAAACTGAACTCCTTCGCATTTAACTAACCAAATATGCAACAACACAGGGCTAGTTGTCATGTAAGGAAGACTTTCTTTATGTGGTGATGTAACAGAGCGAGGCAAAATAAATGTCAAGTCATGCGTAACCCAATGCTAACACAGATGCCAGAATAAACAGTGTTGACTCTTTACACATCATTTAATATACTGTCTAAAAAACATTGTATCTCTCATCTCTAATAAGATATAAGAAAATAAACTATGTAAAACAACAGCAACAAAACATCATAGTTTATTGTATCATGTTTTATTACAAATAAATATTTATATGTTGTGATAAATAAAACAACAGATGCTTTATCCTTGAGATCCGACACGGTTCATTTTTGCGAAACGGATCGTTTAAACGCTTTGTTTTAATGATTCGATTCATTTGAGTCATTTTAAAATATTCCCAGCAGCGTCCTCGAGGCATGTCATGTTATTGTACTGAAAGTATAGGCTATTTTATTATTATTATAATAGCCTACTGTTGCTTCTCCTCGTGTTTTTTTTATTCCAAAACGCATCCAACCTGAAGTAAATCCTTACTGCTGAATAATTCATAGGCTATAACTGGTCTGTGAATCTATAAACCAGTTGAACCGGTTCAAAAGAACCGAGTCTCCTATGAATCACTTCAGTACTTACACTCAGCGCGCACACATCAATTTCCCAGACTGACGGGAGGAGCTTTGGATTATAATACGCAATTTTATACGAATCCTCTCGGTTTAACGGATGATAAAACAAAGATGGATATATCGAGGGCGCTTTGGATTTTAATTCCACAGGTTATTTTGAAATAAATATTTAATGGCTCGGAAATGGAGATAGCTTTGGTGAGTTTTGACAAGAAAGGGGATGGAGGCAGTGATGGAGAAAACTACCAAAACCAAAACTCACTGGATTATCCGCGGTCCATGGTCCAAACGGAACTCAACAACGACATGTACGCGCGACAGAGCTTGTGGAAAATTAACGACATGAACAACACGACGGGCTCCAGTGAGAATACAGTGGATTATTATAGCCCCCATCTGTTTGACGAGGACCTCCTCAACGTGGACATTGACCATGAGAGCAACGAACGGGTTCTCATCAACATCGCCGGACTGAGGTTCGAGACCCAGTTGGGCACCCTCAACCAGTTTCCCGACACTTTACTCGGAGATCCCGAGAAGAGGATCAAGTATTTCGACCCCCTCAGGAACGAGTATTTCTTTGATCGCAACCGACCCAGTTTTGACGGGATACTTTATTTCTATCAGTCCGGTGGAAAGATCCGTCGACCCGTTAACGTGTCGATCGACGTTTTCGCGGACGAGATCCGATTTTATCAGCTTGGAGAAGAAGCGATGGATCGTTTCCGCGAGGACGAGGGTTATATCAAAGAGGAGGACAAACCTTTGCCTCAAAACGAGTTTCAGAAACAAGTCTGGCTGATTTTCGAGTACCCCGAAAGCTCGAGTCCCGCTCGGGGGATCGCCATCGTGTCCGTGATCGTCATCACCATATCCATCATCACCTTCTGTCTGGAAACTTTGCCGGAGTTTCGCGACGAGCGCGAGTTGGCGGTGTCGAGTCGCGCGATCAATGGCACGCAGGAGCGCCCGTCGCTCACTTTCAGCGACCCGTTCTTCATCATCGAGACCACCTGCGTGATCTGGTTCACCTTTGAACTTTTCGTGCGGTTCTTCGCGTGCCCCAGCAAATCCGAGTTTTCAAAGACCGTCATGAACATCATCGACATCATGTCCATCATGCCCTACTTCATCACGCTGGGCACGGAGCTGGTGGAGCAGCAGGGTCAAGAGCACAACAACGGGCAGCAAGCCATGTCTTTGGCCATCCTGAGGGTCATTCGCTTGGTGCGGGTGTTCCGCATCTTTAAGCTCTCCAGACACTCCAAGGGTCTCCAGATCCTGGGTCAGACTCTGAAGGCTAGCATGCGAGAGCTCGGTCTCTTGATCTTCTTTCTCTTCATCGGAGTCATCTTGTTTTCGAGCGCCGTCTACTTCGCCGAGGCCGACGAACCCGAGTCTCACTTCTCCAGCATCCCCGATGCCTTCTGGTGGGCGGTGGTCACCATGACGACCGTCGGCTACGGAGACATGCGGCCGATTACCGTGGGGGGCAAAATCGTGGGCTCTCTTTGCGCCATCGCCGGGGTTTTGACCATCGCGCTACCGGTGCCCGTTATCGTTTCCAACTTTAACTATTTCTATCACAGGGAAACTGACCAGGATCAGGCGTCTCTCAGGGATGAGCCTAGCGGCGCTCCCGCGGACAACGAACTTCAGGGGCTGAGGAAATCATCTATGAGCTCAAAAGATGGAGTACGCAACGAGGACGCAAACACACCCATGGAGAAGGCGAACATCAAAGCCAACAGCAGAATGGATATTAAACGCTCCATTTACTCGTTTTGCTTGGATACCAGAGAAACAGACCTGTAGTTCACTGTCAGTGAAGTTCAAAGACTTTAATACGCATGCGCAACCAGAAGATCCTCGCGCTGCTACAATCCTAGAAAGTTGCGGTTATTTTTCTAAAGCACATTTTAATCCTTTGATCCCTTAAGCATCAGCTGCTTTTACAAACCATACCATTTCAGGTTTTAGTCTACTATTCAGAATTGGAAACATTATTCATAATAATATATTTTTTTAAATTACAAATATGAAAAGTAGTCTAATTATTTGCGTTAAACTTTTTGTAGTAAGCGCAGAAAAGCCAAACTGATGTTTTCTGCTTGGTACAGTACTAGTTCAAAACCATGTTCGTGTTTCCATTATCTAATTTTTTGGTGTTAAATATTTAGGATCTCATTCAATAACACTTGATGTTGGTCTAGATCACCGTTTATGTGAGTTGTCAGTGACTGTCAGTATGCTACACTTCATTCATAACAATTCTTATTCACTTCATTGATTGATGAATCTAATTGGTGCATGAAAAGTAGGACAATTTAAGAGGACTTCAAGAGGATCTCAAAGGCCGTGCTGAAGGGTGTGGAAGATTGGATTGGCTGGAGACACCACAACAAATGACCAAACCAGAGCAGACTTCATCCACTCGGTCTCAGGTCAGTCTCCTTAATCAAATTTTATATGTTGAGTTTGAAATGAATTTTCTTATGTGTTTATGGTTCATTTACTTGTATAGAGTGGAATGGATTATAACAATCAATAACCTCAAGTTGCAGCCCATAATTTAGTGTTATAACCTGAAGACATGCAACTTTTAAAAGGTGCATTATAATATATTTTCTTTAATATAGTAACTTATATAAGTTGTGCTCAAGGGGCGATGTGCATTGTACATGTGTGCACTGTGGTAAAATCTGCAGGACTACAGTGTGATGTGCAGTGATGGTGTGAATTGCATTGCATGATGTTAAAAAAATCACAAAATAGTGCACTGGAAAAAATTATTATGCCTTAACTTTTTTTTGTTGTTGAATCAACTCAGATTTACAAGTCATGTTAACTTACTATTATTTATTTTGTCTAGAGATGAGTTGTTATCACTTATAAAATGAAGTTGACCTATTCATCTATATATTTTATAAGTTGTAGCAACTCATCTGTTGTCAAGAATAAGATAAATAAGATAAATAATAATAAGTTAACATGACTTGTAAATCTGAGTTGTTTCAACAAAAAATTAAGGCAGCAAATATTTTTTTACTGTGTGTGTATTTATTTACGTTTGACAGTAATTTGAAAGTTTTGTGGTATATTCCCTCCATTGGATGAATAAGTTCAGTATTAATACTGTGTGGAGCTGCATGCAGGTTATACAAAGTCTTTAAATTGTAAAAGAGAGTTGAGAGCAGGTGCATGGAACCAAAGTATGTATGCGTACCAAGTGAGATCACTGACAAGGCTGAACTATGAGGGGCAACGTATCCCATTTCACTGAGGATTAGATATGCCCCTATTATAGGTTATATCACATAACCTTTGAGTGTGTATATGTGTTTGTGTGTGTGTGTGTGTGTGTGTGTGTGTGTGTGTGTGTGTGTGTGTGTGTGTGTGTGTGTGTGTGTGTGTTTGTGTGTGTGCGTGCATGCTGAATGCTTGTTGTGGTTGCGTGGAAACATGTGACAGCTGCACATACACACAAACTAATGTAGGAAAGAAACATCAGGAACAAACACTGTGATACCAAATGATGGAATAAAATCACATGTTGCCGGTTGTGTGATTGTAGAAATCCTTCATTACAATAATTAAAGAAAGTTTTGCTATTTACAATGAGAACGTCCCTCCCGTAATGCCTGGACGATAATGGCAAGCCTGTTGACTCTTTATAAAAAGGAAAAACTTTTAAATATGTCCAGTCCAATTGTTGATATCTAGAATATTTTTCTTTATAAAAACACCAGAGATCCTCAGATGATTAAGATCTGTGGTTTGCTCACGAGCTGTGAAATAGATGAGACTTTGAAGACTTTTGGAGACTTGAGATGGTAGACTGATGAAATGAAGAGTATCGCCTTTCATAGTCAGGGTTGATCGGTTAGCTTCATTCGGGTTGTGCTTCATGCATCTCTGAGACGTCTATAGAAGAGCAGATGATCTGAAAAGTATCAGGTTTTTATTTTAGGGATTATTATCTTACAAAGATAACATTTACTGTTTGTGTTCAAAGTCACAATTGTCTTGAAAGCATCTGATGAATGTCATTCTTTCATCTCTCTGGCAGATGTGTGTGTGTGTGTGTGTGTGTGTGTGTGTGTGTGTGTGTGTGTGTGTGTGTGTGTGTGTGTGTGTGTGTGTGTGTTTATTGGGTTAAAGCTGGCAAACGTGGTTTCAAGCAGAAACACACAAACACATTCATCAGTTGTTTTTCCTTCATTTCTAATGGCAGTTATAGGGCAGAAACGAAGGCATTTGTTGTGAATCTCTTATCCTGATGTGACTTCTTTGTGAGGAAACCATTACGGGACTCTTATATAATCTGTCGCTCAGCTGAGGACAAATGCCCTTTTATTTGGAAAAGAAAACCTAAATCTAAAAACAAGAGCTAAGCGATATTTGAAAACAAAGATTTGAAGATTTTTACAGATTTATACAGCTGCAGAAAAAAAGTTAAGAGGCCATTTCAATTGTCCTTTTCAGTTTTTCTAGATTTACTATTTATAAGTATTTGTTTAAATAAATGAATAGGGTTTTTGTGTTATAAATGTAAAAACCAAAATGGACCCAGCTGTTGGCCCATAACCTTTTAGAAACTGACTGTCAATACGTCATTCTTTTCCAAAATGCACCAAAAATATGATTCATTCAATTTACTTAATTTTTAAAGGTAAGTGGTTGCAATCAATTTATTTAAGCTACATTTAAACAAAAACAATTAGTAAAAAAAAAACTTTTGTTTAAATGTAGCTTAACTAAATTGATTGCAACCACTTACCTTAAAAAAGTAAATTGAATAAATATTTTTTTCAGTTTAGTGCTGAAAAAGAGCTTTCCAAATATATATAGTTTCTCATGATTCGATACAAATTCACATTTAAAATATTGAAGTAAAGTTAGGTGTCCTGTGTCCAACTACACTGAAAAAAATGATTCATTCAATTTAATAAATTTTTTTAAGGTAAGCGGTTGCAATCAATTTATTTAAGCTACATTTAAACAAAAAAAATGTGTTGAACTTAATCAATTTTATTTAGTAACCCTAGTATAAAAAAGCTTAGTAATTTCTGCCATATTTAATTGTGCTACATTCTCGTATATTATTTATTTATGACTGATGAAAAATTATTAATTGAATTTAATAATTTTTTTTAAGGTAAGTGGTTGCAATCAATTTATTTTAGCTACATTTAAATAAACACATTTCATTGACTAACTTTCAACATTTCTAAGGAAATTGTTTGCAATCACTAACCTTAAAAACAATATATAAAAATGACCCTTAAATGGCTTTGCAAATACACCAAGTGGTAAGTTTAATGTTATTCAGCAAATGTAGTGCATGTTCAATAACAATTTCTTTGTGTGTACAAGTGTTTAAAACAAGTGCTCACTGCACATTCACAAAATATAAAATAAAAAAAACACAGATGGAAAGAGGCCACAATGTTTGTGAATCAATAAAACAGCACAAAAGTCAAAAACAGTAGTGCTGACTTCACACATTGCACAATAATTATTTTTAAAAAAAGTGTTACATTTTTACAGACAACAGTTATGAATCATTAAAAGCATTATTAAAATGTTTAAAACTACGGATTCCCAGGTCTTAAATGATAAACAGAGTAGACTGTGACATCTGGACTAACATTTCATGCTGAGCATGCACATACATGTCTGCTACAACATTTCAGTATTAAAGGTGCAGTGTGAAATTTTTAAGAGGATCTTTTTACAGAAATGCAAAATAACATACAAAACTATATTATCACGGGTGTATAAACACCTTTCATAATGAACCGTTATGTGTTTATTGCCTTAGAACAAGACCTTTTCATCTACATACACCGAGGGTCCCCTTACATGGAAGTCGCCATTTTGTGCTGCCATTTTTTTTACAGAAGCCCTTAAAGGACAATTTTTTGCTAAGTTGTCTCCAACGATGACATGTTTGTCCTTCTCTATGTGTTTCAAAAGCGAGAAGTGAGCCGTGGACTAAGCCGTTGGTTGCAACTCGCAACCTCACCACTAGATGACGATAAAAATTACACACTGCACCTTTAAAACGTTTTTCAGTCCTTGAATTTTTGGGGAGAGCTTTAGAATCCATCTGCATAATGAATTTCTAAAAAATTTCAAAAAAGTAGTATTTTAGTTCTTTGGGGTACGCCAAATTAAGCACATAGATTGTACCCAGCATCAATGCAGGCTTGTGCCACAGATTTGAGCTGCTCAAGAATCATCACTCCAACAATGATTCCAATATCGTCATAGTCACCAAGAACACCTTCTTTCTTTTTGATTACACATATGTCCATGGTGATGTTTTCCAGGTCTTTCAATAAGTCATCTTGTTGACTGTCCTACATTTAAATAAAAATAAGCTGTTATTAGAGATTGTTCTGATTCATAACACTTTGACAAGTCTACAGGCAAGGGTAATTACAAAAACTATGACACCCCTGTTGCCCATATATTATACAGTGCCCTCCATTAATACTGGGACAGAGTGCACACTTTGAGCTGTATTTAGAGGGTATTCACAAATTCCAATTTGTCTTTAGGATTTAGGAATTACAGTCGTTTAAATGGGCCAAACGTAATGGGACAGTTGAGCTGTAATGGACATGTTTTTTGTATTTGTTAAATAATTTCCTCATATATGAAGCATGTTGTGATCTAAAGTTGAAGTTTGGCATTTGGACGCTGTGGCTGTAAACACACATCATGTACACAATTCACGTCCATAAAACAACTTTTAAGCGAACTGTCCCATTATATTTGGCCCTGAAATACATTTTTACATATATAATAACATATCCCAATATTTATGAAGGGCACTTTGTGTGTGTGTGCGTGTGTGTATATATATATACATACATACATACATACATACATACATACACAAATATATATATATATATATTTATATCTGTGTGTGTGTGTGTGTGTAAGCAACTCCGAGAAAGCGAAAACATAGTGGAACTGCAGGTAAGCACTGCAGCTTTTAAATTTGGACAATTGATAACGAATTTATCGTGACGTGAATATTAAAACACGTTATGAGATATCGCCACTGATATATTTATAAGCAGCATGCAAAAACATCTCTCTGACACTTTTAAAAAACTTTTATATAGTACTGGCAAGCACAAAGTCTCATATTAAGCGAGTTAATAACAGACAAGGCCACCATCAGAGCCAGGGAATTCCTGTCAGAGATGTAGCCCAGAGAGGGCGGTGGTCAGTGGGGCGAGTAAACACTGACGTCCGCTCTCTGGTTCTCACGTACCGTAGCTTCCTTAAGCAAACGTTCAAACAGGCGCTCTCTTAACTTATCGACTGAATATTTGAATATTATACATATATATTCTCGACTGAACTAATCTTAAAACTACATCTTGTGACAAAGAAACGCTAATATTAAGAAACGGCTTGTTATGAGATTCAAAACAGCCGAGTGAAATCCTTGGCGGAAGAAAGTAGTTCCCAAACAAAGTGGCTTTTAAAATAACTCTGTAGTTGTTTTCTAGTTTTCGTTTTTCAAACGTGTGCCGTCGAACTGTTGTATAAAAGAAATTTCGCTCTCGGAGTCGTGTGGTATTTGGTTAACTTATATCGTCACGGCTGTGATTGCCTCCAGCACTCTGCCTGGAGGAGCTCTTATAAACGGCGTATTTTAAGTATATAAAAATATTCACGGTAAAAAAGGTGCTGTATTACATGAAATATTACTTACTGTGCAAATAGACCGACTGAGCAAAACTCCGGGGCTGAAATATCCCGTCTTCCTTTCCCACCGTCACCGTGAACCTGACTGGAAACTCCTTTTAGCACCAGGGAAAATGTGCAGTTGTGCGCATGCGCAAAGAAGCAAACTATTTTTTTTAAACGGAATTTAATAAATTATAATGACTTGGATTTAAAGCACATATAATTCGCTTAAAACCTATTAATATATACTAATTAAAATCAAAAACTTAAATAAAATAATTAAAACTAGCTAAATTGAATTATGCTTCATTTAATTGGGGCCATAATCATTTTTTTCAGTGTACGAGATATTTTTGAGATAGACATCACAATTATAAAACAGTTCTGCTTTTAAAGCCACGGTTGTTGAAAGTGAATTTGAGATCATCTGTTATATTTGGGTTTCTTCTAAGGTGCGTGAGTGTCTTTTGGGATGAAGGGGCGGGCTTGCTGGACTATAATCCATCTTTAACATAACAATACATGTCGCTCATGAACTGCAGAAGGATTTAAATTATTCAGAGTAAATGAACCCAGCTGTTGAAGACTCAAATGAATGTCTTTGATCGAGGAATCTGATATGCTAATCTAGATGACTAAACGTGACGCTATGATTTTGAAAAGGTAGCCGGTTAGAAGAATGCACAAACTTAATGACTTTGATGAAATGCCTGAAATATTATTAGCATATATTTGTGTGAGAGTTGTCTATCTATTAGGTTGTATAGAGGTGTAATGGTTTCCAATGGCACATTGTGGTGGAGAAAAACAAGTTTGTATTAGGGTCAGCTTAATACTTCAGAGATTTGATGTGGAGATATTTAGGTTACCTATTTCACCAAGCAAACCTTCTTCAGCCAGCTTTAACATCAAAGTGTCATCTCAAGGATAATATATTATTCACATAAAGACCTTGGAGTTTTTAGGCTTTTAGATGATGTACAAGGACGATGTATACTCACACAACTTCTCTATGTTACTTAACAAACTGAAGTTACTTCTACAAAGTTACAGTTTAAAAAATTACAACAACCTATTCTCATGATTTGCATATAAAAAAGTTGTGTAATACATACGCCAAATTCCAATTTTGTGTGCATATGTTTCTTAATATTTTTCTGTTGTTTAAACCATTGTGGCTTGGGTTTGTGGTTAGATTTGGGATGTGCTTCAGGATGTTATTTAACTCATTCACTGCCAGCCATTTTTTCCACAAAGGTTACACAAAATGCCTTTCAGGAAAATGTTCTTCTAAAAATATATAAACATACAAATATATTAATGAAAGAACGGACCCTCTGCTTCCAAACAAACAAACAAAACAGGGAAAAAAAGTTTCATCCTATTTATATTTTTTCTCTGCTTAAACTCTTAAATATGGGTAAAAAAAAGCTGAAATAAAGTTTAAAATTAGTAAAAAAAATGTATTTCACAACTTTTCACACTGTGTGACATTTATATGCAAATCATGAGAATGTGCTGGTTAAAAATCACCCAAATTGTATTTTTTTGCCCGATGGCTGAATAAATATAGGACATGTCGGGCTAAACTGACCAATTTTAAATCAACAATTTTTTCAACCCAAACAATCTTTTATTTTTAAGATGATTATAATATTTTTATGATATTTATTTCTAAAATTATCTTTGAATTTAATAAAAAAAAATTGTGGAGCTTGGTTGATTTTGCATTAAATTCTGATTCAGAATTGCAAAATCCAAAATATGTTATCATTTTCATCTCTTTATTAGCATGAAGCACTGCTGTGAGTAAACATTATTACATGCAAAGCCATAAAATGATCTGTTACTTTAAGATGGTAAATTATGAAAACATGAGGATATCTTACTCCAAAATAAAAAGAATAAAGCGAGATTTATACAGAATTTAAATCAATATGCTTTTAGCATTGTTTCTGTGACCCCCATATTCGGATGAATGTAATTCATATGAAGTCTCATATCGGTATCTGTTTTAAAATGAAAGATTTGCTAAACAGAAAACCTGTTCTTGACTAACAGCACATAATGATTGATGCCATGCTGAGATGACACAATCCCACATCACTTCACCTCACCCACATACGCAACACCACAGCAGTTATACAACACAACATTTATGCATTTGGTCCAGGCTTTTATCCAAAGCAAACTACACTGCTTTTGAGGCCATACATTTACATTTAAACCATACATGTGTCCATTAACAACCTTACCTAAAGGAGCACACGCACACACATTTAGAAAAACTGTGAACTTCAGGGAACTGACCTCATACAACCACAAAAAACTCACCTTGACACATTTGGATTAGAAGTCCTTGTAAAAAGAGATTCAGAGATGTGAAGTTAGTTGTGAGAAAAGCTCAAGCAACATTTTCACATGAAGTAGATCAAATATATTTATAGGAGATGAAGCGTGGATTCTGTTGTTCTGAATGTTGTCTCATTCCTGACCACCACTACTATAAACAAAACCTTTTGTCTTTATCTTCCATTTCAACAATAACTCTTAAATCATGTAAATACAGCTGGATATACTGTAAACATGTGTCTGTTTGATGATGATAACCTTCAATAGATTACTGCTGTCTGACTTCATGACAACCTCTATACCTCGGCAAGACCTTTTACTTGTTTAATGAAAAAAAAACATCCATATTGACTTCATAAAGCCCTAAATACTGTACCTGTGATAGAAAGAGGGTCACGGTGGATTAAGAGCGTTATAAATCCTTAAACGCTGATCCATAAAAATATTCTTCAGCAAGCAAACATCGCCGTTGATCTCATGAAGACACGTGAGAAATGATACACGATTATGTTCATTTGACCCTGAAGCTTCTCAAGGGAAAGGAACATGAAATATACTTGATGTCCAAAAATGTGGTCCTTGTTAGACACAATGACATAAGCAGGCACATGTGTCGGATCTGTGTCTGTTTCAAAGCTGTTCAGCAGGACTCCATTACCTTTTCTTTATGAACTTTGCTTTGTGCACATATGCGACAGCAGAAAATTAAAATTACCAAATGACACAACATTACAAATTATAGGGATAGTTCACTGAATAAAATAATACATGCAAGTCAATGGTGCCCAACATCTTTGTGTTCAGTAGAAAAAAAGAAATGCATACAGGTTTGTAACAACTCAAGTTTGAGCAAATTATGACACATTTCATTTGTTGGTGAACTATCAAGTTAAGGTGTCTAACCAAACCTGTGAATTAAAATGGGGTTAGCCATGGTTAGATTTAGATGATGTGCAAACATATATTCACACTGACAATTATTGGCCGTAACAACACATGCCGGAGAGGTCAATTGTCATCATTTCGTTGGAGATTTTCCATAAAGCTGTTTATAATCTGCTTTGCATCATAAATGGAGGTTACATTAATGCTTTAGAGTCGTGGGGGAATAAATCCACAACAACCCCACAGTTTCAATCTTAAAATAGATTGCACATCATTATCATCATCATCCCTATATACTGTGCTATATTTGACCACCCTGTCTGTTTGCTGTGAAGACAGATGGCATCATAGGAATGGGTTTACAAAGCTGTATAGCACCACCAAGTGGATACAGTCAAAGCTTTAATAGATCATATAATGGCTCATTTATATCAGAAAAATAGTACAGGCTAGTAACAGTAACTTTAAATTATTTTCTACCACTTTCTATGGTTTATTAAAGATCTTGTCATAGACTTGCTAACCTTCTCTAGGCAGTAGAACTAAATGTACAAATCAGAATTGTGAGGTTTATTCAGATATCCCATAATGTATAGTGCATATTTATATTATGTATTAAAAACCTAAAAAATAAAATAAATAGAAAGTGTTACAAAACCATTTTTTATTCAAACAAAACCCCTGTAATATTATTGGAGTTTTGTTGTTTTGTGTTTATGGAAAGTGCAGGGACTGAGGGGATGTGTGGAGAGCTTAGCTTCTCTAATGTCACTCTGTGTTTGTGTGTTTGTGTTTACTGAAGCAGTGAAAACTGGGGCAGACCGAGGAATAAACGGATGAAATCACAACCAGTGAAGCAGAATTTGACCACGAGTGTCTCATGAGAGAGAGAGAGAGAGAGAGAGAGAGAGAGAGAGAGAGAGAGAGAGTGAGAGAGAGAGAGAGAGAGAGAAGAGAGAGAGAGAGAGAGAGAGGAGAGAGAGTGAGAGAGAGAGAGAGAGAGAGAGAGAGAGAGAGAGAGAGAGAGAGAGAGAGAGAGAGAGAGAGAGAGAGAGAGAGAGAGGAGAGAGAGAGAACAAGTCATACAACAGCTATGTATGAAGATATTAATGCCTTCCAGAAAATGTTCTTCTTTAAATATATAAACATACAATACATCATATAAAAGAACAGACCAAATTTTGAATAAAAAGCTGAGATAATTCATTTTTATAAAAGAATTTTATTAGAGATCAGAGTTTTTACTGTTTTTGGATCAGTGGATGCTTCAGTGTTTTATAAGTGTACTAATAGTGCCACCTGGTGGATAACAGCAGAGATATTGATTGCCGTAAAAACTTGTCATTAGCAGGGAAGTGTTTTCTCTTAACTGACAAGGATTCATGGTGGGTTAAATAGCTATTCATTTACTCAGTTAATGTTTCCACTTTAATTAAAATGTTTTTAAAGGATCATAGAAAAGCTTAACCTCTCGACGCGCATTAGCTCGCGGACGGAAGGACGTCAGTTTTTTTTAATGCTGCTAACAATATATATATAGCCTACTGTGTACAAACAATAATAATAATAACACTACTATACATCGTTTAAAAGGTCTAAGGGTTTAGCGTCAGTGTATGGTGTCCATTTTGAGATTAAATTGCTCTAGTATCATAAATATAGTATTTTATTACAGAAGTCCAGATAACAACATGCATAATATAAACTGACTCCTTACCTTTGTGGTGGTATAAGGAACGCGAATCGAATCCAGTCTGTTTCAGATGTGTGAATAACCCATAAAAACTCTCCAACAAAGTACATCCAATGACCAGTTTTGTCCACAAATGCGTATAATCCGTGAAATATGGATATATTTTCCATTGTTTACATCAGATTTCAGATGCACGTCTTGTAATAGATTATAATATACAATCTGAGGACTATTTACATCGTAACACTTGTATATGAGAGCACACTCGCGTTCAAAACCAGCGCTCAGACATGATTGTACAAGTAGGCGGGAGTATAATACATAATATCCAAACAGCGCTGTCTAATATCGTGACGTCATCTGACTCGCGCGTTCCTCCAATGACTTCATGGAAAATATTGATAGACAGAACGTGTAGCCAATTAGAACACGAATTCAACGATCTTTGTGTGAAGCTTTATTTCCTGGTGTGGATACGGCATTTTATACGCTTATATAAGGATAAACAATAAAAAGAACGAACGTGTATGCATGTTAACAAAAGACTTTTATTTTGTGGCTGACTGGCACTTAGAAAAGGCACTAGTCTTACAAAAACTCTTGCAAGAACCTCATTTTTGGGTCTATTGACTTCAAATGTGATATATATCTTCTTTAGACTTGTGGCTTTGGCCTCATTGCATTTATAGGTTTCACACATATATTTATCATTAAGATTTTTAGTGTTAAAAAAGATGTTATGCAAAAAACATTTTATTACAATGTACTTCAGCCTCTCTAACTTTTTTTTTTTAATCTTAAAATAATTTTGAAACATGGAAAACGAAGCTCAAAGTGTCTTCTATCTAATGATACCACAGTTATGCTTATTCTATAAATGGTTTAGTAAAAACAGCCCTTTTAGTGAAAGTAGGTATTTTCATGGTTTCGGGCCAGAATGGGGGTGCTTTTCAAGAGGTTAACTCTTACTGTTGTTAATTTTTTGCTGTACACTTTTATGGTTTTTGGAGGTGTGCACACCAAGGCATTTTTTCCTGTGTCCGTGCTCGGCGCCGGTGCTCTGCGTTTTTCTGCGTTCAGCTCTGAGCACTGAACATTTTCAATTTTGGGTGAAAACATTCAGCGCATCAGTGTCACTTTTACTCAGCCGTCCAATCACAGTGGAAGAGGGGCGGGACAATATGACAAAACCAACCAGCACATCATACAACAACTGATAATATAGACGTATCACAGCGACTATAGCATGCAGATTAAACCCACACTTGGTGTACATACACCCTGATTTTCAACCTGATCTCACAAATGTCCGTGAAATGGTCATGCATTATTTTGCTCAGTTTTGGGTGACATTAGCACTATTCGGACGGGATTAGTTTTCCAAACGACGTTTGAGTTTCAGCGTGTCCCCCAGGACGTCTGTGATTTTATGTACCGATTCGGACGGGATTAAAATTATGCAGGCTATTCCAGAGATGGGAGTGAACGCAGTTGTAGCCTAGTGGTTAGAGTGTCGGGCTTGTAACCCAAGTGTTGCCGGTTCGAGGCTCACGACCGGCGGGTTGCGACTGTGGTGCCCTTGAGCAAGGCACCTTAACCCTAATTGCTCCCCGGGCGCTGCAGGGATAGCTGCCCACTGCTCCGGGTGTTTGTGTGTTCACGACTTGCAGTGCGTGTGTTCACTATTCACTGGATGGGTTAAATGCAGAGGTCACATTCCAAGTATGGGTTACCATACATTGGCAAATACTCACTTCACTTCACTTCACTTCATGCATTTGGGCGTTGCAGTAGAGCACGTGCTCTGGATACGAGTGTTTGTAATGTTAAATATTTTTCTTTAAATGTAAAATCATGACAGAACATGTAATTTATTAATTTAATTTTAACAAATCAAAATAAAATATACAAATCCTACTAAAGTAACATTAGCCTACGTGTTTTATATAACTGTCTGCTTATAACAAACACAAAATAATGAAGAAATAATATTAAATTGTATTAATCATCTTTATTAATTAACATTACCATTCCGGAGTTGAACAACTTTGAACGGAGTTTCTTATAATGTTAATGATATATCAGTGTTTAGTCTTAACAGTGTATGATATTCAGCTCGTCTTGATTTAATTACTTTATTTTGCCGAATGCGAAAAAACATCCATTTCTGAATGAATGGGACTCAGGAAATACAATATACGCGCATTAGTAAGACCTTACGGCAGATCAAGTTGGCCAAAACACGAAATGAACCGTGTTTTCAAAAGATATTGCGGGCAAACACAGACATTTGCATCCGGACGGGATTAAATTTCTCAGAGGACCTCTGAGTTCGGCGAAAAACAGTAGGTAAATTGCTCTGGAATTTTTACGGAGGTCGTCAGAGAAAAACACAGACATGGCCGATTCGGACGGGATTAAAAACACAGAGGACCTCTGAGAAGCACGATTTTCTCAGAGGTCCCCCTGTAAAACTAATCCCGTCCGAATAGGGCTATTGTCACGTATTTACACCATTGACTGGCTTCATGACTTTCTTTTCCGTGTCAGTTTCACGTATTGGTTACTGAACTGTTTTTCTTATTTTTAAACAGTTGTCGCTTCGGTTTGGGGTTAGATTTGCTTGTGTTAGGTTGTCACTTAAAGTATTGGTTTACATAATGTTTTCGTATGCTTTTTAAACCATTGTCGTCTGACGTTTGGTTTAGAGTTGGGTTTGGGTAAGGATCTCATTTTATGTAACAAAGTTGTTCTAACCCCAAACCGAAGCGTCAATTATTTAAAAATAGTAAAAACAGTTGAGTAACCAATACTTGAAACTGTCATGGAAAAGAAAGTCGTGGCAGGGGCATGTAAAATGGTGGAAAAACGTGACAATGTCACCCAAAACTGAGCAAAATAATGCGTGACAATTTAACGTATTTTGTGAGATCAGGCTTATTTTAATCTCATTTTCTGTGGAATGCTCATTATGTTTGTCTTTATTTCCCTATGGTGAAGCATATATTGACTATCTAAACTTCTATTTCATCCTGATTATTATAAAATTGATGTAATGTTTTAAATCAGTAGATGGTCTTCAACAGGACACATTGGAAATAAAATAAAATCCTACAATAGTACAGATCTGTGCTGCGTTTCCCAATAACAATTGAACTTAGCTCTTAAGAGCGCTTTCTACGAGCTACTTAACAAATGTTCGTTATTCTTTCACGTGTGTTTCCCGAAGATGCACCTTAATATGATCTTACGCAGCGTGCTTTAAGTGCTTACGAGTCGCTATCCGGTTGTCAAGTGCTGAAATGTCACCTAATGACTAATAATTGTGGCAGACGCTAAAATTAAGCCTAATGATCTTCACCCGATGTGCACATCACACAAAACAGGCTGTTGGGATCACCTATCAATGTGATGTCACATTAATTACGCCCCACCCATAACTGCTCACAGACTGCAGAGTCCGCCAGAGACACATGTTTTGATGAAGTCCTAAGCACTTTTAAGCGCTCTACCCCCTACTTTACATACGGGGAAAGGAACAGAAACTTTATTTGCATTTAAAGAAATCCACATAAAAACAGCACGCTTTTCATTGCAGCCACAAATGGCCACGTTCAAAATCGTATAATGAAAGATCTGTTGTGTATTTTGAGCTGAAACTCCTCAGACACATTCTGGGGATACCAGAGACCATTTTAATATTGCTGAAAACACCAAGGTTATGGGCGCTTTTAAAACATTACATTATCATCATTGCACAGGAGTGAAGTTTAGCTGCACTTTGATGATTGTCCTGCAGGTGACCTTCTAACTTCGTTTTACGATGCACTCATAGATCTGCCACCATTTTCAAGTGCTACGGAAGATATGCTTTTGGGAAACGGCCAGCAAGTCTAAGATGATTTGTACGATTGTTTCTGCGATCTACGTATCCTCAAGAACCTTTGTGAAGTTTTTTTTGTGTATTTTCATGTAAATAAATATAAATCTGGCTATGAATGAGGACATGCACTGGAGCGTCTGTATGCAGGAGGAGAAACTGTGTCATGTATCAATGAGTGACTGCCTCACAGGTCTTCTGCATATGTTGTGCGGGATTACACTGATCCAACTTAATACTAAAGACCACGCCATCATTCATAACTACATCCACCATCTGGCCCTGCTGCCCACCAGATTAACTCTAAAAGCCAATGGAAGAGACCCTCTTAAATGACGCGTCAGCACGTGTTGATGTTTTCGTGCGTTTACGAGCAGTTTTATTGATAGAAGATTGTTTGGTTCACTGTATGCAAGCGCATATTAAGAACATTTCCCTTTAAGGATGAGCTGCTGAAAAAGTGTTTTTCACAATCAGTGTGTCAGGCCGCCTGAATCACAACATCAGATCCCTGCATTCACACCACGCCCCATCATTCTCACTGCGAGCAAGCAAGGATTTTTGTGTTGATTGTGATGAAGGTGCAAAGCTTGTTGTGTTATAACCCAGAAGACTCGAGGTTGTAATCGCTGCTTCAACTAAGTACTGAGTGAAGGGTCTGAATACTTATGTCAATGTGATATTTGCATAAGAGCTCTACAGACACATGTACACTGAATGTCTATCTAAATAAAATTACAATCACAATAGACTGAATAATGTCTGTATTAATCACATATACTCTTGCATTGATTTCTCACTCTGTTCCTCTTATCTTCAGTTGACAGAGATCAGATGAAGAGCCGTGTCCTTGACAAATTCACGTCTGCAGAAACCTGTGCCTTCACTTGAACCACATCAATCATTTTCAACACGTCTGGGACCAAATTGTGAGATTCTGAAAGCCACCTTTACAGATTAAACGGACAACTTTTGAAGCCATGGAGTATAGAAGATAAATGAATGGATTGAGAGTTTGATTCCTGTAAGAATTATTCCCATTCTGTGCAATATTTGTGAAGTTTGTGTAGATTTTGAAGAATTTAAGTTGGCTTATTTTTGTAAAGTTTTCCCTGATGTCTATTTTTCTAAATTAAGAGTTCACTTATGAGATAAAATAGTGTTAGGTAAAGAAATGCATCTTTTTTTAAACAGATGATAAAGCCATATACCTCACACCTACTGTACAGTATAACAATGATGTTTAAAATAATGTTTGCTGAAATAGTTTGTCATTATTGTGTCATTGTGTGATCTATGATTATATTTTTGCTCTGTATTTAAATCATTCTAGATTTTTCTGTACATTTGATGTCTGCACTGTAAAACAATTTGCTGTAGTTATGCAGCTGTTTGCCAGTAACTTACTGTAGATTTAAATTGATGTTATTTCCTGTCAACATTTTAAAAAAGTTAAATGAGCATTAAACATTAACAAGTCTTTGTCTCTACAGATTAAAACTATACAATAACAGCCTCATGCAAAGCATTCTGGGAACCAAAATCCTCATCAACCTTTTTCTGTTTTTTCTTCAGATTTTGTTTCCCAGAATGCTTTGCATGAGGCTGTTATTTATTTTATTCTGTAAAGATAAAGACTTGTTAATGTTTAATGTTCATTTAACTTAGTTAGTAAATAACATCAATTTAAATCTACAGTAAATTACTGGCAAGCAGCTGACAGTAATACTGTAATTTATACATACATTTTTTAACAGTTTACTGATATTTATACAGATATATTCTTTAATTTTTGACATAAAAAGCTTTTATCACATAAACACTTTCTGGACATTGTCAGTAAAAAATGTCTGCTTTTTGCAAAAACGACAATAAAAATCAATCGATATCTACATAATTCCACACTTAACAGTAAACAATAAAATCATCAAAAGTTATTTTGTTAATTGTTCTTCATTTTTTGTACACTACAAAAATATCACTCCAAATGTGTAGTAGGCCTACATGCAGGCGTACATACATTTACGTGCTGTTGCTTTTCTTTACATCCAAACACATTTGTTAATTCATTAAGTGATAAGCCATTTATTCAACATCTCCTTGACTGTCATCCTTTGTAAAAAACAATCTCTTGTGTATTTGCCAGCATACAGTGTCCAGTTTGACCGCTGTCTTTTCAGTTCATTGCACCAAATACACTGAAAAAAACTATTTAAGCTTAGCCACATATAAAAAAATTGTAAAATAGAAAAAACTTAAATGTAGCTTAAATAAATTTATTTCAACCACTTACCTTAAAAAATGAGTAAACTGAATTAATAATTTTTAGTGCAATGAAAAGCTGTCATCGAACATGAATTACCAAAGCTGACTTTTAATGTATATTAATAATATATTATTTCTAACTATGTCATTTTTTTAAAATATTAAATGGCACCAGCCATTGAAGCATAGCTTCATTAATGAGTTAGATTGCTGAACTCTTAAAATAACTTTTTTTAGATATGTGCCAACATTTACTCTGAATGACAGCAGTGTCACCTAGTGGCCGGAGCAAGTAGTGTTCAGCAGCTTAACAGAAATACTGTAAGTGATACAGACTTAATTTAGATGAGCTCAAGAAAATTAACAATTTCACTTAAATAGACATTTATTAACCTACTGGAATCATATTGATAACTTCTTTGATGTTTTCACAAATATATTTGTGTTTTTATATGATGAAAGGAAGTCATATGCATCAGGGATGGTGTGAGATTGAGTCATGATGAAAAATAATTTGCATTTCTGAGGTTGGTATGCTTTAGTGTTTTGCATCAGTCTGACAGTAACTACAGCAAAGATGTTGATTTAAGTCAGGGGTGTCAAACTCAATTTCATCCCGGGCCACATCAGCATTACGGTTAATCTCAAAGGGCCGGATGTATTTGAATGACTGTATGAATCTATCAACTCTTTTATTACTGTATATTGCATAATTTTCCCTGCATTTGCTTACTATTGGTTTTGTTAATAACTCAATTAATGCCTAGCTTTGAAAGTAGAAGCCCAGGCAAATAATGACAAAGTGTATAGAGTACAACTATTCTACAGATTATTTTTAAAATAATTGTGGTGACAAAAACACATGTTGTATGTGAGTACAGTACACTCAAAATGTTATGTTATCCTTCATTGTGCAGGTCAGAAAATGAGAGGCATTTTAGATACTATTAAAGAGTTTTACCATCTCCACCACAAAATTATGCATTTATTAAACACATCTACCCTCGCTTGTCATTTCTTGCCATCTTTACAAAAAAGCTGTGATTTTTTATACCTGGCTTTGAGTGTCTGACTGATTGACTGACGTCTCATGAGTTCATTGTTGTAGGCTACAGATCAATAGTTTCAATCGTTTATTAAAAGTAATCGGTTCAGATGAGTCATTAGTTTGCGTATTTAGCGGGAATAGACGCTAAACTAATCTCAGCTGGACATCGCGAAACATTTCTGTACACGAGACGGAAAACATTTTCTTGCTGGATCCGCGTGAGCGTGCGCGACAGAGGGAGAGAAAGAACGAGCAGATACTGTCCGTTTCCATATGCGGAGGTCGCATAAGCAGCGTCATCAAGCCTGGTTTATTTAAGTTAACTGACCATTACATTCGCAAGTCATACGCATATTACATCAATTTACTATAAACAAAGAATAAAATTTAACTTTATAATTGTTAATATTCTGAAACAAGGCAGTCTTGATGACGTATGCAGCCTGGAAATGCGACCTCCGGAGGCTGCAGCGTTCGCATTCAGACACGGCCACTCTAGTAGTGCGCGCGTGCGGGGCACTGCTCGTTCTCTCTCATGCAATCATCAACATTATCACTATAATTACATTACAAAAAGACTTTGGCGGGACAAAAATTAGTTTTGGTGGCTGCTAAAAAAATCTATATAGGAAATAACCTGCAAAAATAAAATGTATAATAACAATAAAATAATCTGTAAACTCTCGCGGGCCACATAATTAACATAATTTGTAAACTCTCGCGGGCCAGATGAAATGAGGGGGCGGGCCGGATTTGGCCCGCGGGCCTTGAGTTTGACACCCCTGATTTAAGTGAACATGTAACATATAAGCCCATCCTGTCCCATCTTACATGCATCTATTTATTAGTAACATTTTGCAGGGTCAGGGTCACACTACAGGAGTCATTTAAAATCTGACTTGTTTCAAAGTGGTGAAATCACTGAACACACATAGAACTTTTAAATTGAATAAATGTTTTTCACAGGTTTGAACACACCTGTCTGCACATCTGACAATGCATATCAAAGCAAAAACAGAGCTGTGTGGAGATGAGACAAATGTCCAGAAAGGAACTTAAATGTAATTTCAGATTAAATATAAATGAAGTGTTTATGTTTCCATGTGCTATAGTCAACGCTTTAAATCTAATCTAAACTGCTACAAAAGAGAATTAAAACACAATCATTAAAATAAACTTAAAATATTTCATTTGATGTGATTTTAAAGTGCACTTTTAAATTTGTACTCAAGTGTGTTAAGAAACAGTCATGGTAGTTTACTCTCTTTTACTTTATTAGTATTACAGTACAATGAAAATACAGTATACCTTTAGAAGATTTAAAAGACAGAAAAGATACAGATTTATTAAAATTAAGCAAACTTGTTTTCACAAGGAATTATCGACATCTTAAAATCTTAAAATCTTAAAACACATATGAAGAAGAACATGTAATTATTTGTTTTATGACATAAAAGTAATTTGATTAAGAAGTAGATGAGTTTAATAAACATCATAAAATAAATTCATTATATGAATGCATTAAAACACTACTGAAGCTTTTATAAATATTTTAAACATACATATGAACAAATAGGCCTAGTGCATTGATAAAAAATTAAGCAAACATCCCAGTAAAGTCATAGTTCACCCAAAAAAAAAATCAGTATTGAAGGTGTGGCTACACAAGACTAGAGAACCACTGATATAAGCAAGATTCATTATAAATGATGAGTCCTGAAGACTCGAGAAATAAAATCGGGCTATTATTTCTCAAACACAGAGTAAAGATTAAAGCTAAGTATTATTATTGGCTCGGTCTCCTCCTGAGGTTTCTGTGAAGGGGTGCGGTGAGTAAAGGAGTAGTATGAATTCCAGACCGGCATCATGGAGATGGCTGAACAGTTTTGTCCCCGTCTCTCAACCGGTTTTTGATGATGCTCGGTGGGCATCGATCTGTAATGTTAAGCCCACTGGTTGGGGGTGGGACTCTGGTTCTTGTAAGGGATTCAGTCTACTGACCTAAACTAACTCTTTTTTTTCTCTCAACATTAGAAATATTAAAAACTTCAATCCTTTTATAAGCACCTTTTGTACTATTGCCTCCCAGTGACACATCACTTTTATTGTTTCCTAATCTTTGTAAGTTGCTTTGGACAGATACTGACAAATAAGTACAGCACTGAAAAGTATGCATGAGACTGTCACTGATGTCTACAGAAAGATATCTTACAATCTAAAAATCACAGGTGTGTGTTTTATGCCTTCACTAAAAAAATGATTCATTCAATTTACTCAATTTTTTAAGGTAAGTGGTTGCAATCAATTTATTTAAGCTACATTTTGATTAGATTGTAAGATATCTTTCTGTAGACATCAGTGACAGTCTCATGCATACTTTTCAGTGCTGTACTTATCTGTCACAATAAATATCTGTTTGATTGGTCAATCGACAACTCTATCTATATCTATATCATCTATATCTATACGAGTAATTAATCAGAAGAAAGATCTTACATTTAACTAGGACATTTAACAGGTGCTCTTATATCTTCTTCATGTTTTGGTGAGAACACATTTCCATCTGGCTGCAGTCTCCAGGTCAGCATTGTGTCCTTCTCTATCCCACGATCCTTCAGTTTCTGCTTCATCTAAAATGGAGTTTTAAAAAAACAGTAATTTACTGACATTTTTACACTGAAAAGCTACAAAACAGGGCCTGAAATTATGTAAAAATTAAATAGTAAATCAAAAACAAGTTCTGTTATAATTTTCTCTCATTTAATTATTTAACAAGAACAAAACTGATCAGTCTTTTTTAATGTTATAAAACAACAACAAAAACGTGGCACCAAAATCCTTTTCTATTTTGAATATTGTGTTTATTGAAAATCTATTGTGATGTTGTGTGTGTTTTCTTGTGTTTCACAGAAATAGTTGAATACTTTACCAACTGTAAGATCTCCTCCATCACCGCAGGGTCGCTTAGATTCAGATCAGATTTGATCTTCACTCTCAAAATCTGCTGTTTTCGATCTGTCAGAGAGAGTATTGCATAGACACAATACAGCAGGGTTACTGTAGTCAATGACAATCATGTTGAACTAAAGCAAGCATCACAATAAAAACACTCAACACAGCATCAGCTTCCAAGTCATAAGTTATTAGAATTGAATTCTTTATCACAAAGCCTTGTCTGGACTCTTATTAGTTATTTATCTGACTCTTCATGCTACCTGTCTTTCTTTTTGGTAAAAGGGATGCATGATGTCAAAGTTCATTAACAAATAAGTAAAAGAAACCCAAAAGTGAATTGTGTGTAGGTAAAAAAATATTGTAAATAATAAAACCAGGTGTATTTATGATGTTTGTTATGTAAGATGGTATGACATATAAACTTACGCATCATGCAGATGAATGGTAGAGGATTTGAGCAGAGTTTATCAACTATCAGACCATCAGGACCTGCAGCACCACAAGGTCTCTGATCCTTCCCACTTGTGTTACGTATATTAGACTTCCACATAATGGAGGATGAGGAGACATTTGATCCATCTGACCACTTCCAGGTATCCCTAAAGAGACCAATCCATACATAAGAGAGCCCACCTGTCATGTTTTTCAGCAGGTCATTCTCAGCTTGAGTCCGAATGGTGGCCAGATCTGTGTGATGCTGTCTGCAGTAGATCTGAGCTTCAGCCCACGTCACAATATTGCTGATTAAAACAAACCTGTTTGATCCAGTTTCCATTTCTGTAAGAAGACATTAGAACTAAGAGAGTCAGGTTAATTTTTTACAAATAATTCATCACCTGAACTTAACATCTAGCCTGACTACGTCAGACTTTGTACTAAATTTCATTATGAAGCGTAGCAAATTATCAGAGGATGGTATTACCAGGCTACTTAACATCACCTTCCTAAACTTAATCAGAACAAAGATGGCTGTGATGATACAAGCACGTTCATGAGGAACTTTTTGGCTCAAACACTATATGTGGTGTAGAGGACACTAATCCAACAGTAACACAGCAGCACATTATTGGACGTTTCTGCAGAATATGTTGCAAGTAGTAGTTGGCGTAAAATAGTTAGTTATGGGACTTTTGCTTTTGTATGGTATTTGGATAAAATATTGATATCCTGTTCATTTTCCAGATAAATCTGAATGGTTTAAACTGGAACTCTACCCCCTCAAAATTCACTCCCCAGATGTCGTGCTTCCTCATTCCATTTTTAAACCTGTATATACAGTACAGTACACTACAGGTCAAAAGTTTTGAAACACTTGATTGAAATGTTGCAACAAGAAGGTGCAAAAATAAATTAAAAATATAGCTGCAAGCAGCAATTGCCGGGTTTCGAGCTTTAAGGCAACGTCAAAAACCTCACACTTCGCTTACCAGGCTGAGGTGTTAAACCCGAACACAGCCACAATGAATGTTAGACCACCTCGCTTCAGAAAATGAAAGAGATGGTCAAAAAAGGATCATACAGACTATGTATGCTTACACACAGGTGCACCTATAAGACAAACATGTAATGTCCTTAATGTGACGTTATGAGGATAAGTTGTTAAGGAGAATTAGTTTTTCAGATTTATAACGTAACATACAATTCAGAAATGGCCGTGTTTAGTTGAACTACAAGGCCATTGAGTCGTGGTATGGTGCAATGGTGCAAACAGACTGCACAAGTGTACATAAGAAACAAACACAGCAGCGCAGCAGACTGCAAGGACCTACAGTGAACAGCAAACACAGCTGGAAAGATAATGCTTGACTTATTTAATGTCCTCCTGAATTGTGTTATGATAACCCCAGGCAGGGCCGCCTTAACCTAATGTGAGGCCCCGGGGCTAAGAGGTTTTGTAGGCCCCCCTTCCCCTCGATTTATAGTCTAATTTTTTTTTAAGTGTAATATCTAGGTACATCACAAAATGCATTAGTTTCTTTCGAGACATACAACAGTGAGTTTTCCCTCTTTGAGACAGAAAACACCATAATATTGTTATTAACATATCACTGAGCCCACTTGAGCATAAACACAAGACACTTTATTTAACAACCACACACAGCAACATGTGGTGATAATAAAACCAAAATGTCTGAAAGTATATATGTTTATAAGCTTTATATTTATATAGTTTTTGGAAAATACAAATTTGCAGAAAATTGCCACTCACAACTAAATGCTCACCACAGTTTTAAAATTATAATAAGTTAAAGTTAGTTTTAAAGTGAAAATGCATTAATGATAACAAAAGATAAGTCTTTATAGACAGAATCTTGTTAAATGCATTAATGATAACAAAAGATAAGTCTTTAGACAGAATCTTGTTTTTTAATCAGTTATTTATTTTGTAGGCTATTGAAGATATAGTATGCATTGTATTTAGTATTTATGCATACATAAGCATGTAAAACGACCAAGTATGAATATGCACAAGACAGACAGGGAACATACCTGTATATAAGATCTTAAGATAATGAGATTATAATGGTGCTATCAGGGGATGATCATTTGAGATGGTCTAGTCGCTCTTTACTTTCTTAGACTTGCACCTTTACCGTTGCGTCTCTTTCTCGTCTTTCTAAACCAACAGATGTATGTACTGTGAGCTAACGTCGCGTCAAACATCGCTCCAGCTGCGCACGCGTCACTGATATAAACGCGAGTAAACTTAAACTTTATAACAACTAACAGCATTATGTGCGGGAACTCCTTTCTTAATTTAGCGGCACAGTTTCTTGTGCACGTTTGGAGAGACTTCTGCATGCCAGAGACTCAGACAGCTGCACGAGCACAGAGAGAGCAAACGAGCGAGCGTGCGCGCGAAAGAGAGAGAGACCTGCACCTCAGTGCTTATTATGAAATTTCAGAAATTACTCTTACATTTGTTGGTGGATTATTTCCCGTTTCTCTGTCACACTCAGTCTAACATGCAGGAATGTCAAGTTGACAACGCGCACTTAATTACATCACGTGGAATAAAAAATATGTTACGTCTAACATTTTATTTCACGTTAAGTTACAACGGACCAATCAGCAGCCATGTAACGTGCAATTAGAGTGATTGACAGAAAACCTGACAAGTTACAAAACAATATGACCTTTTCAGCTCATCATGAACGCAAACTTGGGAGGCCCTTGAACTTGGGAGGCCCCTGGGCTTTAGCCCAGGTAAGCCCGTGCATTAAGGCGGCCTTGACCCCAGGACTAAGCACAAGGCAAAACCGGGCATGTTTGGTATCGTTGGACTCTGCAACAATTCAGGACTCCTGTGAAAAAAGTCCCATGAAAATACGGTGACTGCAGCCAAAGTTGTAGGCATGTAAAATATGCGTCCGAAACTGCAGGCTCCCTCAGGTCCTGACAGCCATCAGAATTACCGAGTACCATGTCATTACGCATACGTTTGGTGAAGATACAACCTTAAATACATTAGTTATCAGCAAGAAAACGGCTCTCATTCAGTGAAATCTCTCCGCTCTCTACTCACTTCTAAGTGAAAATAACAAATAAGCACAGGGTGGCGCTACGACAAAATTGTGCATGCAACGTCAGGTCATACCTTTGTTACATCTAGCTAGTATCATGGCTAAACACTTCAGTTTAGTGAAAAAACTGTTGTAAGACCATTGGGCTCGCTCAATGTCAAAGGTTTTGTTCAATTATGAGGCCAACTAGTGGTGCAGGCATATTATTTTTTGGGTATTGCCTCAGACTCTGCTCAGACATCAGTGTATCAAATCTGGTGAAAAAATGTCATTTCGTTGCAGAGGTATAACCATTTATGTGTAAAAACGACAAATTTTGGGGTAATTTTTCGTTTTTTGTAATTTTCGGCCATTTCTGATGAAAATTTTAACATAACGCCAATAGACTTTTTTGTTCAGAAGGTAATACAATGTTCTTCCTATGGTCGTTTCGAGTCGATCGGAATAACCCTCGCGGAGTTATTCGCGCGTGTTTTTTAAGCGCTATTTTCCTGTGCAGAACTAACTGTAAGGCGAAACCTGGCATGCTTGGTATCGTAGGACTCGGAAACAATTCAGGATGCTAAAAAAAACAACTCCCATGAAAATCTCTTGACCACAGATAAAGTTATAGGCGTGAAAGTTGGAACCATTGCATAATCACAGTATTTAGTGCCATTTTCCCCGTTATAGCGCCATCTAGTGTCCGATCGGCGAGATTTTTATATCACGACCTTAGACCGATGGCCTACACATATGATTCAAGCCCTATGATGATATCTCAAACGCCTCTCGAGTTATGGCCGTTTAAATGTTTTAAGCTCCGCCCAGTTCGGTTTTTGGCCACTCCTTGCATGTTTGAATACAAATTTCAACTTTTTTTCGATAATTATTCATATTCACACTCCACAGAATCAATCAGCCTTGGTTAGGTTCGGATCGGGCAAAAAACCTAGGACTAGTTCGCAAAAGTATATTTGAATATTATCGTCAATAACTAACAAACCGTTTGATTGACAGCAATGCATCAAGAGGCAAAGTTTTTCATCATGAGCCGATCTATCATATGATGTCATGTTTGTGTGTGTATGTCAAACGTCACGTGATACAGGCACCGAAATACGGTATTACGCCCCCTAGTGGCCAAATTACACCACAAATCTTACAGGCCTTCAGGAGCAGTACACGAAGAAGCACAGTGTGTTTCCTTTCGATCGACCTCCGTTAACCCTGTCAAATCAGTCCTCAACATTCATTGGCTGATGACGGCCATGTTTTTGGAGAAACGCCAATGTCCTTCTAGACCCTCATGGTACATTGCACAAAGACACACCATACAAAATATTAAGTGTATCGGGCTAACGGTTGTGTAGTAATAGCCATTCCCGAGCTCAAGACTGTTATAGCGCCACCTAGTGGCCAAAATCGGCATCTTTTTTACTGTGACCCCGGACTGAGCTAGTACACATGTGTACCAAACCTCGTTAAGATATCTCAAACCGTTCACCAGTTATAGCCATTTCAGTGATGGTAGGCTACTTCCTGTATGGAGTTTTGGCGCCCCTTAGTGACCCTAAAGCGAAATTTCAAATTCTGTTCGATAATTATTTACCTACTCACTCCACAGATTTCTCCTGCATTGGAACGGTTCCGATCGGGCGAAAAACCTAGGACTAGTTCATTTTGGCTTGAAATGTATATTATGCAAATTAGCGGAAAAATTTGCATACCGGAAATGAAATCGGAGATATACATTTTTTAAGTTTGGAGCCAGGGATTACAATGATACCAAACACTTGAGTGTATGATGTCCGGTTTAGGAGTTATGAGCCCCAACACGTCGAGCATTGCTATAGCGCCACCTATGGGCCGATTTGGCTGATTCACTCTATCTGAGTAGCCTGCTAATATACAACCAGTTGACCAAGTGGCAAGTTTCTACGACTTACGGTTTTGGCTGGGCAACGCGTTTTACAGTGGAAAAATAATAAATAATAATAATAATAATAAAACAGACAAATACAATAGGTTTTTAAGCACTTCGTGCTCAAAACCCTAATTAAAATTAGTAACATTGTGTTATCATTAGTCTAAAATGTGAAAAAACAATAACATTCTATAAATAAAGTGTACGTTTTTCAAAACTTTTGACTGGTAGGGTATATAGAAACAATTTCGTGATTAAATAAAAATCTTTTTTATGATTTGTCAACCGCATAATATAAAATTTGTCTGAAAAATATCCTACCCAGCATTTAAATGAAATTCTATTTTAATAAATGCCATAATAAATGTGGTGTCTTTGTGGTGTTATAGTTGTCTCTCCTCAACTTAAAGAAAGGGATTGACCTGATAATATTCAGCAGAATCCCTTTTATATAAACGGAACCATTTTAGAGTCACAACCTATATCAATATTCAATCCCGATCCCTGACTGAGAGGACGTAGTCATGAAGAATGTATTTGTTGTCTAGTGGAGTATAAACAACATTACAATTAATTACAAAGACACCAGATTGTTTTCTCAGTCACATTTGTTTTTTTACGTTTCTTGTGTCACTGGTTAATCCTATTATATGATTCTTATTAGGAAAGTATTGAGTTATTGAATTACAGATTCTATGCAAATTTTGTAAATATTTTGTAAATCAATTTTATTATGCTAAGGAGTTCATTTGGATATTAAAATGATTTACTTGGAATGTGATCTCTGCATTTAACACGGACGCACGCACGCACGAACACACACAGCACTGGGGACAAGGCACATCTACAAGCCCAACTCTCAAACACCACAGCTATGACTGTCCTTTTGGTATTGTTTCTTACCATTGATGCAAATAAAGTTAAAGTTTTCAGTGCATAGCCGATCACCGCATCCAAATGAATTTGTAGTAGCACATTCCTGTATTCCCAACATGTTGTTTGGCTGTCCACTCTCCCAGCATGTGAATGTCACATTTTCATCTTGATAAGACCACCGCCAGCTATAAATGTCATTGTACAGTCCAGTCCAAGCCGCTGAGACCGTTGCAGATTGAACTGTTTCTTGTAGCAATGTCCAGTCTTCATCGCTTTGAACAGTAGCCAAGTCAAAATAATTCTGTCTGCAGTAAGCTTGTGCTTCATCCCAGCTCATCTGTGACTGGATGAGAATATAATGACATGAGATGCCCTGGGTGAACAAACAGAGTCCTGTTGAGAGGAAAGTGCACAATTACTCATTTATCTAATTAATCACACAAAGGATCTTTGTTTATCTGTAAATTTGCTATGGCCCACTGGAGACTTTCAAACGGCCTATGAGACGTGTTTTTCATTTTTTATTTTTGCAATAAATATCATTAATTTGAGTTAGGATGTGCACACGTTATGAACATTAAGGGTGGGTTGTACCAACAAGGATAAAGCTTAAATCTGGTTCAGGGCTTCTCTAATGATTCTGTTGCACCAAACTTTAAATCAGGGCTACATTGAAACCCTAATTTTGATCTATGTTTAACTTTTAAAGGGGACATTTCAGAAGACTTTTTTAAAATCTAAAACAAATAGCTCAAAACACCTTGTAGATAATTTATTATAAAATTGACACTTTCTAGGTGTGAGCAAAAATATGCCGTTTTGGGGTGTGTCCTTTAAAGACCTGCCCAATCTAACTATTAGTAAAATTATTGAAAAATAATTTAGCCATGAATAAAATGAAACACGTGATGACCTATTGACCTTTCACCGGACAATCTCTTCCAGGATGATCCCTCACTCACAGTGCGAGCGCGCTTATACGCAGTGCACAGTACAGGGAGAATCCCCCTGGAGTCGGCATTGACTGAAACTGTGTATTTGTTAACGTTACTTATTATTATTTTAGAAGAAGAACATGAAGAGAGCATGCACAGCTTTTGTTTACTGCGTGTAACCTCTCTAGAACGTTAGATACAAGTAATGTTAGGTACAGCACAGGGGCGTTGCTAGACATAAAGCTCTACTGGGGCACAGGCCCCCAATTTTTTGCTGACTTTTTTTGAAAGCCTGCTGTGTGCAAGTGTGCAACACTTCTATACAATGTCCTTTGCTTAACCCACTATTCTAGTGCAACAGTTACTGTGAAAGATACAAGTGTAATCTTCACTATACCTAACATTATTAACATGTTTGGAGGCATAAATGGCATAACATGTTTGGAAATAATGACAGCAGAGAAATATTTTCTACATTATACAATGATAGCAATGATTATCAACTTATTTTTACAAGAACATTTTAAGAAACCAGTCATTTTATGACTGCTATACTAAATAATCTCAGTCATAGTTACTGCTAACTGTTATGTAAGTTAGTGTCATAGAGTTAAATATTAGTGAACTAAATATTAATTTCATATCTGAAAATACAGAACAGTATATCACATACATCTGTTGATTTTATCAGCAACAATGCAATTCTATAGACTTGACAGAGGTTTTCCTGAGATTTTCCTCTAATGTTTGAGACCTGACAGGGTGAGGATGTAGTTTGTCTAAACTCCCTTAAACTCATCATCTCTCCTTTCTGCTTCCCTTTCCCTGCTTTGCACAAAACATTTCTGATGTCCATCTACAGAAGCCTATAATGATCGAGTCAAAATAAGATTAGCATTATTATTTAGAAACTTACTTTAGTTTCGTTATGCTTTCATAAGCACTCGCGTGGCGTCACCTTTTGAATGCGGTTGTGCGCGGTGAACGCAAACGCGCGCGGCCATGGATACATGCGTGAACGCGTCAATGCGAATGCTTCGTTGCTTTTACAAGCCTAAATTGGGTAACTACTTTTCATAAAGATCCGTTTTTGCTGCGATTGTCTTTGTAAAGGAATACACTAGGTAACTGCTAAAATTTAAACTTGAGATTTACACCCGGGGCACAAAAGATTTACACTGGGGCACGTGCCCCAGTAAAAGGGGTCTAGCGACGCCCCTGGTTCAGCAGCTAAACATCTACACACAGCATACAAACATAAATGATGCATACAGGTTCACTCGCTACACACTTCATACTTCAAATTACTATTATAACAGAAGATTGTCGCTGGTAAAGGAGAGATAGGACTGAATGTTAGGCTCCTCCCAAACCTA
>NC_133337.1:23809860-23814860 GCF_030506205.2 Paramisgurnus dabryanus
TGTTTAAAGGTTACGATCTTCCTGACAGGCCAGCTGACAGTCTTGTCTGGGCCCGGGACAAGATAATCTTAGGGGCCTCCCCCTTACTTTTTACTGGTAACAAGACATTTGGCATTATCAGATTCAGGACCCACAAATATTATATATAAGATAAGGCAGGTTGCATGTTTATTCAGTTTCATGTTTATTTCGTTTCGTTTTGTTTAGCCCTTTTCATTTTTTTATTTCTGCACCCGTTGCAGCTGCGAGCAGCAGAGCAATCTGCCTCCGCTTTTTAAAAATAGTGTGTTGATAATAAACGTTTAAACTAACACTGTGATATGCTGAAAATATATATTTTATATAGTTGTTATTATAGGCAAGTGAAGTGTTGATTTGAGAGTTCAATTCATCAAACATGTCGTCAACTTGCTGTCGGCTGCTAACCGCTTTTGGGTTATTATAAAAAACTTTAACAAACAAAAAAACTCTAAAATGTAAATAAAAACAGAAATATAACTATTTGCCATTTAAAACAAAACTGAACTGCTTTAATTGCTGCAAGAGTATTACAGCTGTGTAAGGAATCTGTGTAAGGAGATATTTTTTGCTATTTCTGCGGATTTCTTTTGCAAAATCTATGCGGAATTTTGCAGAATAATTAAAAATGTTTTAAAACGATCTGAGAGAATGTGCGCTGTGAATATTACAAAACAATAAAATATTTTATAATTACATTTTATTAAAGGATTACCCTGAATTAAACTGGACCGACATGAACCAACAGATAATGGATAATGTGCTGTCACGACCATAGAGTTTTATATAAAATACATATATTACTGTCTATATTGTAACAGTAAAAAGAAAAGGCTTCTCATAATGAATGTAGCCTATATCAAGATAATTTCATCTGTTTAACAACACAATGTATATTTATCTTGTAAACGGATTTGAAATAATAAATAATTGTCGCGTCACTTAGCAATAGAGACGACATAGATCTCATTATCTTCTCTGCGGTAAGTTTTATTTCAAATTCAAGTTTTACATATTAAATATTAAATAGTTTGTGCTTTCTCTCATAAAAACCTCACAGCAAACAGCACAGACTTCTACTCACAAACACACGCGATGCAGTGACTATATGCGGTCACAGATTCCTAATGGGGAGAATTAGGAATTCTATTTTCCTCTATAAGGCCTATATGTCAGGAAATGGGGTAACACAAAACACGAACCCAGATGCGGACGTAACAACAAAAGGAATTTATTAAATACACGGGGAAAAACAGGAAAAAACAAAACCCACGAGGGGGCAAAACAAGACACGGGAAACACAGCACTAAACTGACACTAAACGTAACAAACTAACAATCAACTCTTCAAAACATAAACAGGTCAAGACTAGATATAATACAAAAACTCACAGTAACCGACAGGGCATGAGACAAGCATGAAACAAGACGAACGTGCACTGGACGACAAACACAAGGACTCTTAAATAGGGAGAAATTAAATTACATACACCTGAAAATAATTACAAGTAAGGGATCGGGGAAAAAGTGACGAGACCCGGGAAATGCGTGGTCGGAATAAACCAATACTACAACCACACATTTCCCACATAGAACATATGTACTGTCAGAACCCTGCCATGCTAAACTAGATCTAAATACCAACAGGATCCGGCAGGATTCTGACAGTACGCCCCCCTCCAAAAGGCGGCTACTAGACGCCTTCGAAGGGGGAACACTAAACATGGGACAAGACAGACTGACAGACAGAGAACATCCAAGAAAACATAACAAATAACATTAAAGGGAAATTCCGCCTTGAAATGATCCTAGGGTTAATAACAAACGTGTACCGAGTTCGACCGTTCACTGGAGTTTGTTTTCATGTTAGTCTAACGTGACCAGTGTTATTGCTAAACGCAAATTAGCATGTTATGGTAGCCTTCGGGGCATCAGTGCATTAAAAACGAAATCGCTATGTCTATACTACTAATAATGCTCAAAATAACCCCACACTTACACTGTAGCACAATGAGGGTCTCTATATGTAAACCGAAGCATTGAGAACTTTGCAAGTGTACAGGCAGTTTATTAAAAATAAACACTTACCGTTCACGTCTGGATCACATATCCATGCGGGCGCCATCTTGGGAAAACTAAACTCTCGCGTGAAACGTTGTTGCCCGTTGTTGTGGAACAGGTGTTGTGCTTTCACGCGAGAGTTCAGTTTTCCCAAGATGGCGCCCGCATGGATATGTGATCCAGACGTGAACGGTAAGTGTTTGTTTTTAATAAACTGCCTGTACACTTGCAAAGTTCTCAATGCTTCGGTTTACATATAGAGACCCTCATTGTGCTACAGTGTAAGTGTGGGGTTATTTTGAGCATTATTAGTAGTATAGACATAGCGATTTCGTTTTTAATGCACTGATGCCCCGAAGGCTACCATAACATGCTAATTTGCGTTTAGCAATAACACTGGTCACGTTAGACTAACATGAAAACAAACTCCAGTGAACGGTCGAACTCGGTACACGTTTGTTATTAACCCTAGGATCATTTCAAGGCGGAATTTCCCTTTAAGGGCAAACAAGACAGAATTACAAATGGGTTAGGGTGGGATAACAAAAATAATAAACAAGGGAGGGGGGGTGGGGGAACAACAGAGTTCATAGGGGGTGGTCCAGGGTGGGAGGGTGGGTAAAGAGTCTGGGTGGCTTTAGGGTGAGTCCAAGAGTCTTGGCCGAAAGCGGAAAAACTTGGCTGGGGTGGCGCTGACTGCGCCCACGGCTGGGGTTGCGCTGACTGCGCCCACGGCTGGGGTTGCGCTGACTGCGCACACGGCTGGGGTTGCGCTGACTGCGCACACGGCTGGGGTTGCGCTGACTGCGCACACGGCTGGGGTTGCGCTGACTGCGCACACGGCTGAGGTTGCGCTGACTGCGCACACGGCTGGGGTTGCGCTGACTGCGCACACGGCTGGGGTAACGCTGGGGTCTGCGTCGACGCCTCTGGGCGCTGCGGCGTCTGCGTCGACGCCTCTGGGCGCTGCGGCGTCTGCGTCAACGCCTCTGGGCGCTGCGTCGACGCCTCTGGGCGCTGCGGCGGCTGCGTCGACGCCTCTGGGCGCTGCGGCGGCTGCGTCGACGCCTCTGGGCGCTGCGGCGGCTGCGTCGACGCCTCTGGGCGCTGCGGCGGCTGCGTCGACGCCTCTGGGCGCTGCGGCGGCTGCGTCGACGCCTCTGGGCGCTGCGGCGGCTGCGTCGGCGGCTCTGGGCGCTGCGGCGGCTGCGTCGGCGGCTCTGGGCGCTGCGGCGGCTGCGTCGGCGGCTCTGGGCGCTCCGGCGGCTGCGTCGGCGGCTCTGGGCGCTCCGGCGGCTGCGTCGGCGGCTCTGGGCGCTCCGGCGGCTGCGTCGGCGGCTCTGGGCGCTCCGGCGGCTGCGTCGGCGGCTCTGGGCGCTCCGGCGGCTGCGTCGGCGGCTCTGGGCGCTCCGGCGGCTGCGTCGGCGGCTCTGGGCGCTCCGGCGGCTGCGTCGGCGGCTCTGGGCGCTCCGGCGGCTGAGCCAGATCCCCCTTCCTCCTGTTCTTCTTCCTCCGGTTCTTGGATACGGGAAGTGTAGCAGGAAGAACAGGAGTAGGTGTGGGTGAGACAGGTGTGAGCGAGCCCCTCGGAGTCGGAGAGGCGGGGACCAAACTCCCCAGTCTAATCGATCCCATAACGAGACCCCTTGGAGCGGATGACTGTGGGCCGACCCTCAAACTCTCATCCCGGGGTTGTTGCTGTTGGCCGAGACGATCCACCAGTTCCCAAAATGATAAACAGATGAGTCCCGCTCGTTCCGAGATTGGAGGAGGCTTATCGAGGCCGGCCAGGAGGTACCGGTTGACCATCCGGTCTGAAAAGCAGGCCCTCCTGTCCATGACCTTCTGGGCATAGACCCGCAGATCCAGTCCTCTTTGCGGTGGAAAGGACCCAAATCCGGAACGTGACTCCGCGCTTAGGGCATTCCACCAAATAGGATCCTCTGCCATAGTCCGCTGGGTTCTATAATGGCACGTTCGTTCTGTCAGGAAATGGGGTAACACAAAACACGAACCCAGATGCGGACGTAACAACAAAAGGAATTTATTAAATACACGGGGAAAAACAGGAAAAAACAAAACCCACGAGGGGGCAAAACAAGACACGGGAAACACAGCACTAAACTGACACTAAACGTAACAAACTAACAATCAACCCTTCAAAACATAAACAGGTCAAGACTAGATATAATACAAAAACTCACAGGAACCGACAGGGCATGAGACAAGCATGAAACAAGACGAACGTGCACTGGACGACAAACACAAGGACTCTTAAATAGGGAGAAATTAAATTACATACACCTGAAAATAATTACAAGTAAGGGATCGGGGAAAAAGTGACGAGACCCGGGAAATGCGTGGTCGGAATAAACCAATACTACAACCACACATTTCCCACATAGAACATATGTACTGTCAGAACCCTGCCATGCTAAACTAGATCTAAATACCAACAAGATCCGGCAGGATTCTGACACTATATTTTCTTCTTTTCTTTTATTTTCTGAGCACTGGACTTGTGCTGAGTCTGACCGGAAATTTTGTGCGTACTGAACTTCAAATCAAATGAAACAAATATTTTCTTTATTTTTTAACAATTATTACATAGGTTCCAGTTCTGGGCCCCCCTCTGCCCCCCCCCACCCTGGGCCCGGGACAACAGACCCGTTTGTCCCACCCTGTCGGCGGGCGTGCTTCCTGATCCCATTTTTTAAACCCTAGTTAGTGTGTAATGTTGCTATAATAGCATAAATAATACCTGTAAAGTGATTAAGCTCAAAGTTCACTGCCAGGCGATATATTTTCTTTCACAGGATTCGCCTTTTCAAGCCTACAGCGAACGGCCGGTTTGACCTACATCTCTTTACTTCCTGCTTTAATGACGTCATTAAAAGAGTTTTTGACTAAACTCTGCCCACA